>NW_015117055.1:0-23615 GCF_001443285.1 Poecilia latipinna | reverse complement strand
ATATATGTTTTTATTACTTGTTTTTTTTAGCAGCTAATATGTGTGTCAGCACATTTTCCAGCAAAACAGGTTGCTCCAGGACGTCCCCAAATATTTTAAAAAGAGACAATGAAAATGAAATCCATTAAAAAGGAAATTATTATTTTTATTGCACTGCTAGCACACTGCCATGCTTTCCTAAGGCTTCCTAATCTCCTAATGAGATTAGAAAAAAATAAAATGTGTTTTTACATGCGGTAGCTGCAGTTAATTACATGTCTTGTCACATAGTTCAGTCCCAAAATTCCCCCGAAAATGTTTCTGACTAGAGCTTTAAACTGTAGCTTAATAGATTTTAGAGTTTAGTTCATGTTGAACATGAAAGAACGGATTAACCTCTGAGGACCCGCTTGCTCTTTTGCATGTTTCCTATTTTCCCTGCGTCTTTTTTTTCCTTTCCCGGCTCCTGTTTTTCCATGATTAGCCAGTATTGTCCTTTTTTCCCCGCTTTTCTCTTTTTGTTTCAAACAGTGCCTTTTTTTTTTTTTCTTCCACCACAAGTATTGTAGACTCATGATCTTGTTCCTCCTTCACTGCTATTTCTTTCTTGGACCATTTGGACACCAATCTCACAAGGTCAAACTGTTTTTGTCCCATTGCATGTTATCAAGAATATTGCATTGTGATTTCACTTCCATGCAAAGTTTCAGGATTTAATCCCATTTAGATGACATGGCATAATATTAAATGGGCAGTTGAGGCTCAATAACTTCCCAGTGTAGCATAACTACAAGTATTTAGCAAGAAAGATTAGGGCAAAATTCTTCCATGGCGGTGTGAAAAACTCACTAACTGAAAACATTTAGACAACTGGTGCCACCAAAAATGACATATCCAATTATAAAGTGGAAGGGCATAGAACACCTGTAAAGGGCACGGGCCTTACCTCTACTCATCCCGTTAAGTTGGTGCATAGAAAAATAACTGCCTTTATTAATTCCCAATGTCTTAGAAACTGCTGAACCCATACCAGTGCTATCATTTTCCAATTCACATCAAGGCTGAGAGCAATTTTACAAACATAGTTTTATGAGTCCACATCCTTGGATAATAACATGAACATTCAGGGGGGTCCATTGCAGCATGCACCAGCAAGTTCATGCTGAGAGATGCAGCGGCAGCACCTTGTGAGGATGAGAGAAGAGCTATTGAAATAATGTCACAAATAGATATGCAGCGGAAAAAACAAATTATGCAGCACAAGTTATTTTCCTTTGTGATGCAGGCAAAATTGCGCCAGGACTTGATCATTTAATTGATCGTGGCATCACTGGCCAATAGATATTCTTTTGTGAGCTCATCACAAAAGTGCCAAAGAGGTTAGATGTCAAGCTTTACAATTCTTAAGTTGCATGATCTTAAATTTCTAAAAAGTTTAAAAGAATGTAGAAAAATTGCTTTATCCAGGGATTTGATATCAAATGGGAATCAACACACTTTTCCAACTTCCTGGTAGTAAATCTGGATTCATTCTTTTTAGTCACTTCAGTAACGTTAACGTAATGTTTTTGTGCCTCCTTAACCGTCTATTGCAGTATTCCTCCTTTCCTTTCTCAGTCTTCGTCTAAATGTCAACTGTTCCACCTCTACACATGTTCAAATCATTTCCTCTATCCAACCTATCCATCCGAAAAATAATAGACTGATTTAAATATGAATATCAAGAAGAAATTGACTGCACCTCATGGAGTGGATATTCTAACTTGATGGGGTTTATAATGAGCTGTTCATTAGTGGTTTGCTTATGATCAAACCTTCCACCATCTGAAGGCTTTCATAATCTCTTTAAACTTTAATTTCTCTAAACTTGATTTTGAAGTATTTTTTATTATTATTTTTTATCTAACTGCTGCCTCCTGAGTTTTATTATTCCTTCATCACTCTTTGGGGGAGGATGTGGGCGGATCGGTGGGGTTGGTAATCATAAACCATGTCAGGATAAATACGCGAGTGCATTCACTTTGCAAATGAGGCGACTCTCTCCGCCTAACTCTCGCTGTGCTAATGTTTGCTCGGCCCCGGCTGATTGATGACACGCTGATCTGCAGCCTCTCATCAGTCTGAATATGAGGAGCTTCACATTCTGACCACACCAAGGAAAGTAAATAAAGCAGAGCCGAGCTGTCATTTCTGCTGCGATAACATCGTTCAATATGCCGGGGAGGGAGCTGAAGGAAGGAGGGCTACATTTCAGCTCATTTCAGCAGGAGAAGTTGCACTTCCTAAATAAAAACTGCCAACCTGAGTGGCTACTTAAGCTCTGCTAAAGTTGATTCTATCAAGAGGAAGCAGCAACAAAGTTTGCCGGACCTTCTGTCAAAGATAAAACCCGTTTGTTCAACTCTAAAAAGCAACAGGAGTAGAGCACGTCCTGTGTTTTTGTACACTTATGAATGTCAGCTAAAGTACCTAATACTTGTTTGATTTTCATCGTGCCACCTGTTGGTAGATTTGAAACACTAGGCAGGAAGTGAAGATTTTGTTGTCAAAGATAATGAGGTTGGATGCTGGAATAATGCCCATGCACAAGTATATGAGCACAACTGACCAGTGATCATCAACCATATCTTTTCCCGATGTACCACCAGTGAAAGCTCTTTTCAGCCAAGTATCTCCAGAGTTGGGAAGAGTACCCAAAAGTTTTATATGAGAAGAGAGTACATAAACTTCACTAGCAAAGTCTACTGTGTACTGCATACTCGCTTGATCTCCACTTGCCACAGCAGCTTTCTCCAGTGGGCTAGACAACTCAAAGTAGCAAGGTGTTTCTGCTTGAAAATCTTCAGCATCTATCAAAAGTGGTGCAAAGAAGCAAATGTGGTAAAAGTACAAACTTTTGGTTGATAAGTTCAAACGACAAAAATGGTGAGTTATTAGTTCTGATCCATTGAATAATGATGGACTTATAGATCACAGATTAGAGCCTAATGAGCCAAGATTGACTTATCTCTGGCAAATTGAATGATGCATCTCGATGCATACAGTACATCTTTCATGTAAATTCATTGAAATGTTACCATTTTTTTTGTGTTGTTTAATGTTTTGAGATTAAACTGTACAAATTATAGAAATGCTCATCTTTATTTGTACAGTAATTTCATATTTATCTGTAAATGTAAAAAAAGGGTTTAGATGTTCCTTTAGTTCAAAATTGGATGATACAGGGTATAACTTTACAGCAGCTGTTTATGTCACGGGCTGTACTGCCCTATATATTGGGATTTGTAAAAACTCCAGCACTTCGTGACGGAAGAAGCAATCGTATCACTACAGTCACCCCTTTTCCGGAGCAGGTGTATCCCATCAGGTAGATGCAGTCTGGGGATGACAGCTCACTCACCTGGCATGTTACAGCCGCCAGCCTTGCATGTGAACAGTTTGCATTGCTCTTTGTTTTTCAGCTTCTCAGCTTTTTCAGCTGGCTTCAGCCTGCAGGTGTAGCGTTTGCATGCTCTGGTTTTATGGTGCCATCAGCATTACATGAGGTGTATTTGTGAACCATAAGATTTTTCAGCCTTGAGTTGCCGTTGAGTCACCTCCTGCCTGAACTCCTGGTAACAAATTATTAATGTGGTGTCACGTCAAGGAGCTGCTGCTGCTGCATCCAGCCTGCGGGAACAGCCATGTGTGTGGAAAGTGTGTGAGCACATCATGTACATTATGCAAGCCGAGGTATTGTGTGAGACTGTGTGTTATGCAAGTATGTGAGAGTGTGTGTGCATGAGATGTAATTCCCACTTCAAATCAAAGTCCCTGACAGCTGCCTTAATGCCTGCTGCCTCTCAAGTGATGAAGGGCCTGGTGCTCGTCGCCGCGGATACCTCCATCATCCTCTTCCTCCCCCTCCCTGTTGACGGCGAATCAATCACTGCGTCCGTGTGTCACTCTGTATCCCTGACACTGGCATGTATAATTAAAGTTTATTCCCCTGAACCTCCCTGCTCAATTCCTTTCTGCAGCTTCCCTAACGGCATGCCACCACCGACACAGAGGATGATGAATATAAAATGGGCATTCGTATCTCAGAATTCATATTTGAAGCAGACAAATTCTTGGTCAATAATTCTCTAACAACAGATCTCTAAGGAAATATTTTTAATCAAACAACTTTTACATCAAACAACAACAATGGAAAATTGTTTTTTGTATGTTTTTTAATTCTGTAATTTTAGCCTTTCATAATCTGTATTTCAAATAAACAGTCTAAAATGTTGAAAAACATTTGTATCTAAAAAAAATACTTAATAAAAAAATGAAAATTACTTTTTTTAAATAAATGAATAGAACAGAAAGTTATTTTATTTTTTTATATATTTTCAGCTAACAGTGTCCTTGTAAAGTGGCAATTAGCATCCTGTGATACACTAAAGTGTAATCACATAAAATATATATATATATATATATATTGGTCTAAATGAAACTGTAACTCACTTTGGATAAAACATTTCTTAATTTGTAATTACATTCCCTGCCAGAAGGTGGCACATTGCCTTGTAATAGCATGGTTAGAGCCACAGACCCTTCACTCAGCTACATAGAATTAGAGCGGGTTGTCCCTATATTGATCCTAACTGTTTCACATTTTGCCATTAAATCTCATATGTTTTTTTTTTTTTTTTAATGTAGCCTTTACTTAACTAATATCAGTAAATAAGTAGGCTCTGATTCTTTTTTGCAGTGGACTCTCATACTATTTAATTTAATCTCTAACATTTTTGGATCAATCAGTATTACTCACTAAGATGAATGCTAATAAAGTGAGTTGCACTATAGAGCATGTAAAACAGAACATACTGTCCTTTATCTAGGAAAATAATGAATAATAAAATAATTAAATGGTAGGTTTCGGTTGTCAGGAAAAAAAAAAAACAACAACATTGCACTGTACAATGAATTAACATATACAGTATAAACCAAAAGTTATATAGACCACTGACTGTTAAGAAACTAAACCTAATGCCAGCAAAAATATACTCTGCCTTGCAGACCTGTATAGTAGTGATGGGAATTTCGGCTCTTGTGGCTCGGCTCCCAAAGTAGAGCCAATTGTTTTGGCTCCCAATTTATTATCATCTGCAGCCCCATTTATTAGCATAATTTAGAATGTTTTACATGATAAATCATTTTGCATTCCAGGTTCCCCATATGAGAAACCATTTGTTCTGTTACAAAAGCAGACAATCTTACTTTTGTATGATTTTTTTTTCATTAAACTTAATTTCATCAAACTTTTGATAAACTTTGCAGTGCTTTATCAACACACAAAAAAAATAAAGCAATGAAAACAAATCTATCAAGCAGATCTATAACAATAATAATTAGTCATTAATGAATATATTAATTATTAACAAAAATCTTTACCCAGATGCTGCTCTCTTACAAGTGTAAGTTATATCTATGGTTTTTGCAAAGGACTCTCCTGCTGACCACCATCTGTCCCCCTCTATGTTTTCACATAATGGTATGATCCCATATGCTGACGCGTTTTTGGCCACAAGTCTGCCATGCTAATCTAAAAGTTAAGCTATGAGCAGAGCAGACTCCATTCAGCGGAGCTACGAGAGAGTAAGAGCTGAGCAGCCAAAGAGAAAAGAGGTGGGGTAATATCTCTCTCCTGTTCACTTCAAAGAGCGGCTCTAAGACGTCCAACAGACTCAACAGTCCACAGTCTATTCACTCAAAGAGCAGAGAAGTTAATTAAAACTCAGTACCTTAGGTGACTGTGAATTCCAACACATTAATCCAGATTAATCCGTCCGTTGGTCCAGAAAAACCTCTCAGTGCCCAAAAACACAGCAGTTAAGGAATGGTGCAGTTGTGTGATCTCCATGTGCTCCAGTTTGCTCCACATCTACTGGTCCTCTTCCCCCACTAGCCAGAGGTATTCTTCGCGACACGGGCACTCAGAGTGACTATCTGGAGTCGGTCTGTCTATCAAGTCCAGTAACGGTCTTCTGCAGCTTCTTAAATTCCACTATGGCAGTGAAACGGCAGCTTACATTAGTGTAATATATATAATACATTAGTCCTTACTAGCAAACAGATGGGTTAGCCTCGCAGCTAGGCCTTCACCACAACTCTCGAGTAACACAGCGGCAGAAAACAAATACACAGTCCAATAGTTTCACGCCGAAACTCTCCTGTGTCTTGCTAACTTATGAATAAGTGTATACTATGACTTCTCCTAACAACTCCGAGACTGCTTGCTTAAAATCAGCTAACTGCTCCTCCTGCTACTATATCCTCACGCCGAACCAATCTCTCCCTGCTGTTATTTTTACTCCCACTCACTTTGTGGGACCTTCACAGACCATACTCATGTAGGAAAATACAATTCTCACTGATTACTTCCAACAAATGAAAGATAACTTATTTTAAACGACGTAAACAATTTTTTTTACTAACTTTATTTAAACGTTGAACGTTTTTCTTTTAATCAAATCTAGAGTAAGCAGCTCACTGATAAAATAAATAAAGAACCAATTACTGTTCTGTATTCTAATTTGGTCAACATTCATACCAATGATAGAAATATAAAGAGTTTAATTTGCAATGAGTTGGCTAGTCTATGCTGTTTGGGATATGGCTACATCACCAGGATTATTACCAGGTAAAGATGCAGCTGACGCATCCTGTGTTTCTTTGTGTTTGCCTGGACTCGTGCATATTAAAAAGGTAAAAAAAAAAAAAAGAATATATATATTCTAATTAAAATATATGTATATATTTTTTTTATTTAATTCATGATAAGGCATGCTTCAGAGCACAGTACTAAGTAATCTTTACATTTTACACCTGTAGTCTGGGATTTTTGTAGGTATTCTGATTCATTATAGGTTGTGAAAGCAGTCGGTGCTTTCACAACCGACTGCTTTCAGTGAAAGACTGTTATAATCATTAAGCATATTACCGGTAATCCTGATTTTCTTTCAATTGCTCACAAAATTGTCTTTTAAAATTACTTTAACAGGTCATTTAGCGCCTTCCACAGTTTCCAAATTAAAAGAATTAAAGTGTTAACAATGAGGCACGAAATTTGGCACAAAAATGTCAAAAGTCTGGATATTTCTTTAGAAAAGTATGCTTCAGAGTTTGTACTGATGTAGTTGTGCTTCACGTTTTAGAGACAGAACTGAGGTACGGAACTGAGTTTCAATTCCCTCACAAATACACATACCCACATCCACACACACCATCTCAGATGAAAGAACAAAGACTGATTTCCTCATTAGGATTGTTTTTTAATGCATGACGAGACAATTTATTCATGAAAATTAACAAATGATTCATTCCAGCAGAAACTTTCAGGACCAGTCGCGTTCAGATATATTTTACTGTTGTTTTTATTGTAGTCTCAGTGCTGCAACACTTTATTTTCATAGCATTATGTATGCACAGCTGATTAAAAGAGTTTTGATCACCTCTGCAGATTACGTTTTTAGCAGGTAGTGCTGCTAATTAGTGAGCACCGCTGATGTTACTCACGAGTCAGGAGCTTCAATAACTCTTCTTTTTTTTTTTTTTTCTTTCCACATCAACATTGTTTTTAAATTCATATTTGGGGTTCTCTCTGTGCTTTTATTTCTTCAGATTTTATCATAACATTTCCTTATTTTTGCTTCCCAACAAACTTTTTAAACTTGATGAAAAATGTTTCCTAAAAGAGAATTTTTTCATCATTAGTATAATTATTGTATTGAATAGCTTTGGACATAAGTGGAAAAACTTTGTAGTAAGTTACTTCCATTGAAAAACTCTGACCTTTAATATTTGCAGGTTCAGCTTTCCTGGAAAAATTAAAAATAATTAGTCTAGAGGTGTTCAAAACAGTAAACAAAAATGATAAGACTATGTGAGAAAAAGTCCACCCCCATTGTACATTAGCTTACAGAACAACCTTGGGCAGCAATAACTCTCAGTGGTTGTTTATATGACTTCATGTGTCTCCCACTTTGAATTAGAATTTTGCCCACCAACATAATTAACAGTGAAAATGAGGTCACTGGGCTTTGACTGGGCCATTGCCGTTGATTCTTTTCATCCGTTGTTTTCTAGGTTTGGTGTTGCCTGTGGGATCATCATTCTGGAATCATCATTCTGGCTTACTCAAAGGTGCAATGTTTTATGGCCAAACATCGTTTTTTTTTGGTCTTATCTGCAAAGAGAAAGAACCGGTTCATAAATCTTTTCATTTGTTCAGCTACAACTTTGCAAACCTTTGTCTTTTTGTAATCACAATAGCTCAGTCAAGCAAGCCATATTTGTTTAGTCTTTTTCCTGACTATCTTCTCAAGACTTGAACATTTCACATGATAACTGAGGTCTTTTATATTTTATCACTTCATTAGCAGCTGTCCTATTTTATTTTTACTTGAAGATTATCTTCCTCATTGTAAAATAATAGTCTTGATTATTTGAAAATGGGTCTGAAGCTGCTGCCCCACGACCGGACCCTGGATAAGCGCGAGAAGATGGATGGATGGATGGATGGATGGATGGATGGATGGATGGATGGATGGATGTTTGAAAATGGAGTTACACTGTTTCACAGATTGATGCTCAGCAACAGTTGCTTTCATGATATCCGTACGAAGCAGCAAACAGAGCATTTATTCATTTGACCTGAGAATGATTCAGTTTTAATTTGTGCTGATGTGTTTCTCCAATTTCTATTCTCAGCGATGACACACAAAATTATCTGTTTGATTTAAAAGATGGTCCTGTACTTTTACTTCTGCAGCACAGCCAAAAACTTTTTTTTTACATGTTTTATGTATCCCCGCTTCTCTCAAATGGGATGCCAAGCACCTAAAACGATTTAAGAAAAAGATGTGAAACCACCAAAGGTTACATGAATAAAAGTGTTAGTTTGCAGAACCGTGAAGCTTCAGAGAGTGCAGCGTCAGGTGAGGAAGCCTTTGATGGATGCCTATGACACAGAGGGTGAGCTGCTTTAATCCCACCTTTTGTTCAGCATAAATAGAAGACAGAATCAGAGGTGATGAGTTGGAAGCTTCAGTTGAGAGGAAACTTCAAAAGGTTTAGGATACGGACCCCTTCCAATCTGCCTGGAGCACTGATAAACCCCCACAAAGCATTTTAAATGCCAGTTAGGACCGTGAGCATTAGGGAGACTACAAATAAAATATTCAGTGAGCAGTTGATATTTTTCTCCAATGGACTCATTTAGTGAAGGAGATATTTTTCAATCCAGTGAAATTGCACAATAAGAAGAGTACAAATCAGCTTTGCAAAGTACTTAATGCACTTTAATTGCCCATGTTATTGTTTCACACTTAACATAATAATAATAGAAATACAATTAAATGTTACTGTTCATGTGTTACGTAGGACATATAAGGAAAGTAAATTGATTGCTCAGGGGAGATAAATGATCTGACAAATACTGTTCCGGTTCAGTTGTACCTTTTCTACTTAGATTCAGTCACAGACTGATAAAAACGAGCACCTAGATCTATGCTTTGCTTCAAACAGAGGTTCTGGACCCTCAGCTCTTGAGAAACGATTGTTTGCATGACATGTGGGGCTTTGCTGAAGTTTTAAACGATTGGATCTGATTTACCCAATCGCTACTGTTTGTACATGACATCTGTAATACAGAAGCTCAAAGAAGCTTACTAAAAATGGCATATGCTTTATGCAACCCTGTGGAGAGTAGAGCCATTTCACTTGCTTCGACTTCAATTGCTCAATATTTGGACAAAACAGACTAACTAGCTTTGTTCACTCCCTCTGCTGCCATTACCAAACTACAAACCTTTACAGACACACTACAATTTTAAAACAACACAGAAAGTCAATGTCGTCACAATTCTTCCCTTTTTTGCTGATTGGTATATTTGAAATCCCAGATGGAGCACTGAAGGGAGTTAAGAAAAAGACAGATTTGCGTAGGAAAGCAATGGCCAGCCTTGTCACAAACTCATGGGGTCGACACCTGAGGAGCGACGAACCACGTGAAAGGGGAAAGTTTTCTCCCTCTTGGGGTGAACCCAACACATGGGATGCGGACAGCAGTGAGTGACAGCAACAAAAGTTTAAAAGTTTACAACTTTCTTGTGTTGCGATGCTAGCCTGTGCACGCATATCTTTGTGTGCAAGTTTGCAATTTCACATGCACAAATTTCACTGATCGCTTGGCTGGAGGAGGGTAAGCAATAGTCGCTTCATCACACTAGTTCCATAGAAAGTGAATGGGGAGGAAGGAACATCGCCTCCCACATTTTGAGCCTTACGGACTTACATACGGACATAACATGAACACGCCTCGGTGAGGCTAACGCTCGGCTATAGA
Source organism: Poecilia latipinna (assembly GCF_001443285.1). NCBI lineage: Eukaryota > Metazoa > Chordata > Actinopteri > Cyprinodontiformes > Poeciliidae > Poecilia > Poecilia latipinna. The sequence continues at coordinate 13,261 of NW_015117055.1, read as the reverse complement.
CCGCAGTTTCAAGGAGAAGCTGCAGTCTACAGAGCAAGCATTTAGCCAACCCCCGAATGGCTGTCGCAGGACATTAATAGATTTCTCAAAAATGCATGAAAGAATCAAACAAAAACTCCAGGTATGTTTCTGATGAGGGAATTGCAAAACATGATACAAAGCTCAAGAAAGATGAGTTTATATAATAACCCCACTTTAAAAGCAAGCCACAAACATAAAAATATAAAACATGGTAAGCCATTCAAGCACTAAACTGATTCCATTTCCAATTAGCTGAGTTTGGCTTTATAGGATCTCTGTCCCTTCAAAACATATTAGCATGAAATATTTTTCTCATATTTCAGGGAAAAGACCCTTTAAGAGGCTATAATTCTGCCTTGTTTTTTGTCTTCCTGCTTTCGCACACACATACACACACAGATCGTGGGGCATATTGCCCCGGTCATGATTTTTGCAAATGAAGCTGGGCTGCAAATCATGGCGCCTGGGCCTGAATCAGCAGCTCTTTCATAAATGCTGATTTCCAGACGCTGCATGTTCTGCAGATCCGACTGTGCGCTCTGCACTCTAAGGACTGACTATGCATTTCTCTGCTGTAAGTAAAGACAGCTGCACATAAATACATAGTGGGAAATGTATTTCGGGCCTATAAATAAATTGCTTCCATGGTCAAAGAGTGAGCGGTTGACCACAAATATTGTATTTCATACATGATATATATCAAATAAATGCATCAGCCTTTTTATTTTGTTAGGGTTTAGAGCCTCAACAATAAATGAGCACTGCCACGCTGAATGTAAATTTAAACTAAACATGACATTTTAGAGTAATAGATGAAGCCTTCAAGATTACATCTTTCCCAGGGATGTTTCCCCATTTTTTGCAAAGAGAACTGAAAACCACATTTTAAACATATTCCAAAGGCATGCCTGAGAAGGAGGTGGTAAGGCAATTTGACCAGTCTTCCCCCAGTCCTGACTGGTGTCAGAGAAAATAAGTACTTATTTTTTCAGGTGTTGGAGAAGAAACAGACCCATTGCAATGTGCAACAATTATGTTTTTTTTTTTTTCTTTTACAATTTGTTGTACCCCGATATGCCTTATTTAGAGGACGTTAAATGAATATCCATTAATTATTTAACATGTTTATCTTTGCAGAGGCATGAGAAGGGCTGGTACCAATCTACTGCGGTCATCGGGCAAGAGGTGAGGCGGGGTATACCCAGGACAGGCAGCAAGTCTACCATAGATTAATATAGGTGAATACCTCGACTTCATATCATTTGAAATGCAATTACTTAATGGAAAACTACTCTTCTGTTTCAACAATGCACCCAAAGTAAAAATCCATATAACAAATGTGATCTAAGCTTTCTCTTTATGTCTCTGTATGTCTGCGGTTTCAATTGACCTACCCAGGCTCACCTGGGTAAGTGTTTTAACTTGCAGGGAACAATTATCAGGGCTCTTAATTTGTAGGATTTCATTGTTCATGAAGACAAAATGAGCAAAAATGTATTTTGCTCTTGACTTTTGTCCTAATAATGGAAATACCAAATTCTGGAAAATTTTGGAAACAAGCTCAAACACTGGAATGTGAAGGAACATTTAAAAATAAAGGGGAATACAACAAATATGACAGTGGGCTTTGGTTGTACACTAAAGAAATTGTACAAAAAGCTAATTTACAACAAGCACGGGAAAATAAGTTGTATTGTTTCAAGCATCTTTCTATAAACACTTATATCCCACTGCACTCTTGACACCTGAAGTACTCAAATGGTTTCACAATGGATGTTGTAGACCAAGATACCACACAAAACACATATGCTTCATTATCCTTTTCAGAAATATTTCATTTTTCTAAAATACTCACTGCTGAATCCTTAAATATAGTGACACAAAAATATCTCAACATTTATTTGGAAACACCCTCTGCTTGTGACAGTCATTGTGTCCTTCACAGCTAAGAATTCAAACAGGAAACGCATTCAAAGGCATCAACCATTTTACGCTACCATCCTGTGAACAAAATGTCTAACTCCCGACCACAACGAGATGCATTAATATGAATATTAAAAAAAAAAAACATGTGAAAAAGACACAAGCATACATTTATCTCCTGCTCCTACTATGTTTTTATGACTCAGAAGTTTTCATATAAGTGTTTATTGTCAGGCGCACGTAACACAGTCACCCATAAATACTAAAAATAAGGAATGAAACATATTTAGGTTTTTGAGTGCGAAATAAAAGGTACTTTAAACAGTGAGAGGGCCAAGGTTCTTTCAAGTCCATTCAAATAGTTAAAATGGAAGGAAAAGTAGAAACACTCTCACACTGTCAATAAGTGAGAGATTTGCTCTGGTACCTTGCAACAGCAGGTTCTGCCTCTCCTGATTCCCAGTAAATACATATAAGGGTATTGTTTGCCACACACGAACAGATAACTCAATAGCTTCCTCGGAGAGGAACACAAATAGACTTCCTTCACAAGATTTTTTTTTTCCTTATGTCAGTGTAAGTTCCTACTGATTAAAGTGATGGTGCTTGTTGATTGGTTGTCTCACCTCGCAGGCTGAAGTGTCTGCTGAGGCTGGTGTGTTGTCTCCCTGCAGATCTGCAGCCGAGTAGGAGAAGGTAAAGGGGGAGGAGGAGGAGCGACACAAGTTTCTCTTCTGGGAAGCTCTTGTCTGTTAATTAGCAGTGAGCAGATGGAAGACAGTCCACATCTCGCCAGGGATCAATCCTACCCAAGAATCAGTAACAACAGCAGCGGCAACCTCAGTTTATTTATTTCTGAGCTCAGCAGCATCAGGGCAGTGTCACCTCCCTAGGAAGGGATACAGGAGGAGGAGGAGGAGAACCCGGGAGACTGCAAGAGAAGTCTTAGACATACACAAGATGCTAGGAGCATTTCTTTTCGCAGATTTCCTTGGAGACTCCAAAAGGAGCAACATTCAGCTAGCGATCGAGTGTTGAGTTTAGTCACTTTTCATTACTTTGTTTACAGCCATCTGTTTACACACACATCCTCCTCATCTTATCTGTTTGTGTCTCCCCGCGCTCCGTACGCTGCGAGCCGTAACCTACCGGCCTCCTGCTGAAACGAAAGCCTCGTCGACAGCTGCTGCAGCGCTGATTTCCTGTCTGGCGGCACGTAAAGCAAAATTTGCTGCAAACAAAATGGGACTTGGTGGAGTCTTTTGTGGACGCATCTGCAAAATCATCGTCTTATTCAGGGATTGTTTTCACCCAGTTCAGCAATCCGCCCGCGCACTGACACACTGATGTCAGAAGCAAAATTTAACTGGACACCTTAGGTTTAAAGACATATTTCTTTGCATATTTAATGATCATTTTAAAGCTCTAAATAACCCCATGAAACGTACTATCCATTTTGATTCAAACAGAAAGTTGAAAGTAAAATTAAACTGCAAACTTTAAAATATACATGTTAAAGACAAACTGGTCTGATTCTCAAAGTGCGCTTGAGCTGTTTTTGAAGTTTGATGTGTATCCATTTGCTGATTTGTTGCCAATGCCTGCAAACAGTTTGCTTATTTCACATGCACTTTGTGGATCTAGATAATATTACTGGAATCCTTGTTTAAGGAAAGAGAGAGCTGTGGATGGGTTCTCTGTAAAAAAAAAAAAAAAAAAGCTTTTTCCCAGTTATGCAATCCTGTTTGTGATGTTAATGGATAGGCTCTCTATATAAAGTTCTAAAAAGAAGTATGTGCATTTTGGGAAACCTCAGTGACCTCTCTTTGCTTTTTGCACATGATGTAATGCTATTGGCATCTTCAGCTTGCACTGGAACAGTTTGCAGCAGTGTGTGAAATGACCCCAATGATAGTAAGCTTCTTTAAGTCTGAGGCCATGATTGTCAACCAGATAAAGGTGGATTTCTCCGTCAGGGAAATTAAGGAAATTACATTTCTCCTGAGGGTAGGTGGGCCCTACCTTTGAAATAGGGTAAAGGGTTCACTCATGCGTAGGGAGCTCAGAGTGACCGCTTTTTCCTTTGCTTCAAAGAAGTCATCTGATCACAGTGCCTCCTGGCCCTGGGAGGACACCACAGGGCAGACATAGAACTTGTTAGAGAAAAATATATCCTTTCAGGTCTGGAGATGATGTGGGATCTTTTACAATTTCATAAGGAGGGTGAAGTGGGACAGGGATGTCTTTGTTTCCCATCTGATCCTGTTACCCAAACAAATCAATTACAAATAAGCTAAAGATGAGCTAGTGAATGCTATTAGGTCACTCTATCTTGGCAGATTTAAATTGTTAAATACATAAAGCATGGATTGAACAGATCAACGTCAATAGTTATAATTTGTGTTGAAAATGAAATTTAACACAAACATATTGTGACAGTTTCAACAAATATGTAAAAAAAATGCATACATTTTTAATAAAAGTTGTGTACTGCAATTTTAAGTGGGATGAACATATATGTTTTTAAAGAATGATGCATTCATTATTTATTTATTTATTTATTTTTTTTATTTTTTTTTCAGATATCTCCTGCATGGCTAAACTAGTCAAGTGCTAAGTTGTAATTTGACCCACTGTTTTTACACAACTCACCAGTATCAGATCATTAAGGTTCTGGTAGTTCTTCCTATACAAACTTTACAAACTAATCTGTAAGTGGATTAGTTTAGTTGTTAAAAATCTGGTTTGAATTTCATGTCAATAGAATTGTTTTTTTTTAGAATTGTATATACACAGAAAAAAACTAGGAAGAACATGAAGAAAGTGCATAGAAGGTAAGTAAGATAAATAGAGTTTGAGTAAAGGAGAAGGATTTTAGAAATATTATGGGATTGAGGAAAATTATTTACCCTAGAGAAATCCAAATGAAACAACATTAAAGAGTCAAATCAAAACAAGATGTTTTCCTCATAGGTTTTCATTACTATGTTCATGTTCCTGTCAAAAGCCAAATTTAGCTTCTCCTATGCAGCTAAACAAATAGTGAAGGGGTAAAAATGTATATTTTACGCTGACATGGCACATCTTGGACTGTTTAAATACTAATCTACAAGAAAAAATTGTTTTCTGTAAAATGATATATTTTTTTTTTCCTTTTGGGGGGCCAGGAAAAACATTCTCTCAGAGCAAACATCCCAAACTTTCTAAACAAAGAAAAAAAAGTTCTTGCAAAAGTCAGGACCTTATTCACCAGTGTTGACTTGCAACCAACACCCTCTTCAATTAGGAGCGAGTCAACTGGAAAGACAAAATAAAAGATAAAGGGAAGGTAAAAGGAGGGGAAGTTTGTTTGACAGGGGAAGCTGGAAGTCTTTAGCAACCCCTCACACTATGTTTGCATTTAGTCAATTATATCAATACACCTGTAGCAGTCGACTCGCACCAAATGGGCATGCTCACACTATCGGCTGTGTCCCATAAGCAAGATTTAATTCCAGCGTTTTATCTATTCAAATTGGCTGAGAGGAAAGCAACATCCTTTAATTGTTTCTCATTTTTTTCCTGACACTGCTGGGATTCCACGTCCCAGAACGACACCAGCACGCTTGCATATAACCTATCCTCTCTGAAACGCAAAGACATGCAGGCTCATCACAGATACAATTTATTTCCATTAATCATCTCGATTATAAGACAAATCTTGGATTTACAGCAAGAAGTTTGAGCCTTTATTTAGCCGCTTCACAGCTGAGGTAAAAGCATTTAACATCCCTTGTCTGAGCAGCAAATGATCTGTGAAGAAGGTCTCTAAATTTAATGAATGTGCCATATGTAAATCACAGTTATCTTTGTCTCCTTCCTGCACAGCTGTATATAGAGGCAGGACTGGTTTCTGTTGCTGCCCCACCTGAGGCAGTGGCCTGAGGGAATAATTACCCATCCGCAGATGACCGTAGGGGCTTTGAGTGTTTATTTATAGACAGAAGGTGATGAGAGAAACAGAACAAGAACCTTCAACCAGCCTGAGTAAAATGATGCATTTACACAAGGGAACAGCTGACTGTAGAATAGGCACAGAAAAAAAAAATACAATACTACTATTTGACGTGTGAGTGTATTTAACACATTTATCTGTTGGTCCTTTGAAATAGTGGAAGAAACTGGTATATTTTCATTGTTAGATCCAACACTCCCACCCTTTCCAGAAGCTGATTAGGAAGAGAGGACATGACAGAGAGCAACAGAACTAAGGAAAGAAAAACTAAACTGTGAATGTGGCAAAGGAACAAGCACAGGGAAATCTAAACTTAAGCTATAGGTTGAATAAGAACTGGACTAATAATCAGAGAAATACATGACTGACACTTGGCAAATTTAGCTGACCATTCAGCCATACCATTTCGATGACCGTTCCTCTTTGTGCCATTTCTTAAATTGTCCGCAGACCTCTGTTATGTCCTCTTCTCATTTCTCTTTGGGTCACCCAGAAATGAAATGGCCGGTAAAAGTGGTTGATTTTATGCTTCTGTAGCAAGATCCAGTGATGACTTATTTAAGCTAAGTGTGAATGTCCACAAAAGCTGGTATCAAAAATGTTCTCATGTTTCAAGCATTTATTGATGCCATACACTAACAATATTCACAAAGCCTTTGAAAGATGTACAGTTGTACATTGTTTCAGGACTGACCCACATGGAGTGCTGGTTTCAGAAAAGCTCCAAATATAGTAACAACCAGTTATCATGTAAAAAATGTATTTTTGTTTTCACTGTTGCTGCAATTTAGACATTTTTTTATTCTCTTGCAGACAGTTGTTCCTTTCCCATATTAAATACATGTTTAAATTAAAATATTTACTGTAACATTACGTCACAACAATAAAATAGAATTTTATTTGTATGCTTTATGTAGCCTACATCCTTGACAGGGGTGAAATTTAGGTTTGATGGCACAGTTTGTGAAAATGAGCACAGTGTGGATGTCTTATCCACACTGTGTCCTTTGGGCAGATTCATTTCTTCAGTTCTTATTGTCAAAGTGAAGTAGTCAGAAAACAAAATACCACAAATCTTAAATACAGAGTCTGAATCTTGCTTCTTTTCATATCAAAACAAATCTATTTTTTTTAAAACAATAAAAGGAATTTAAGAAAAAAAAAAAAACTAGTCATTTTGTTCCAACTTTAATACAAAGTCTGTTCTTAGAGACTGTGACTTCAGAGAATTGATTTGCACAGAAACAAAACACTCAGAGGAAGAAAGCACTGATCTGAGATAATTTTTTGTGTAAATCTGACTATAACTTATCTAACATAAAATAATCAGATTAAATTTCACACAGTTTAGCTGTTTAATCTGGTTCAGATCAAATTATAGTTTCTATGTGTGTGCTGGCATGTACATGAACAGGGTCACTGGTTCAACTATATAAACTGCTGGTGAAATTAAATTAAACTCTGAACAGACTGGAAGGCAAATTTGGAATATTAAAAGTGAATTAACATGATATTAACACATGAAAGAGACACACTGAGAGAGAGAGACAGAGCAGATAATCACTTCCCAACTGACAGAGATCATATCTGGAGTCACAGTCAGAAGTTTCTCTGATGTTCAGTCCCTTTAAGATTTTAGTTGAGCTTTTACTTCACAAAAGGAAATGGTAAGAAGTCATCCTCTCAACATGTGCAAATCTGTGATCAAAGAGTAAAAGAAGGTTAGAATTTGGTGTTTTTGACAAAGATGGAGGTACAACACTTTGAGAATATGATTCAATGTAAACCTAAACCTTTTTAAATCTTAGGGAGAAACAAACTTGACATAATTTTAAAGATATTTTCATGTTTTTGTTTTCAAAGTCTGCTGATTTAATGGTCAACTTATGTCTCATTCGCATATTTTTTGATTAGGTATTATGTCTGAGTATATACAAATTACAAGAGAAATTACCAAATGATGCTCTACAGTTTCTTGTTGATAGTGTATCAATTCTTTGACATTAATAGATAGAAATTTGGAAGGAATCAATAATAGTAAGGAACCAAATGCAGGTACATTGGGAGAGGCTCATCCTGCTTTGTATCAACAGGATGAAATTACAAAAATGGTCTAATTTTATCAGAGAGTAACCTCTGGCGTAATGAAAAAAAGAGCAGCCCCAAGAATTGATTCTTGGAAGACACATTTGGCCAATTTAGCAAAAGAAGTTGGCAGAGATAACTTCAGCTTTCACAGTTCTGTTGGAGAGATTATTTCTGATATATATCAATTTGTTTTTGTTTTAATACCATGTGTTGCATGGTGTCAAAAAGACCGAGTCAATAAAAAAGGGTTGCACTTGATGTCCAGAACTCGAGTAGATTGTAGATTACCTTTAAGGCTTCTGTGGTTGTGCTGTTCTTTTGTGAAAGTTGACTAAAAGATAAAACAGAGTTAGTAATTAGATACTACTTCAGTTTTACACTTAGAATAGAATTTAATATTTTAGCAGGAGTCAACAACAGTTTAAAAAACTTTTTTTTTTTCTGTATTTTTCCATGTCTCATTGGTAAAAACATCTTTCAGAGTATAATAACTCCAACACACGACACCCTGTATATATTGGGTCCAGTAAAATAACTAACAAAAACTGTATCCTGAGGTAAAGTTCTCAAATTCAGCAATACAGCAAAAAAACACACAACTAACAACGTGGATAATAATTACCTGTTTGGGGGAAAACAGATCCTTTAGGGTTTTAAATCAACACATTGCAGCTAACAACAGAAAGAATCAGGAATATGTTGTCAATCCTGACCCAACCTTAGGAACATTACCAGAGGATTTGCATTCTCAACCACAGAAGCCACAGCAGAATGCAGACTAAAAGCACAGGCCAAAGGCTACAAGAGCCTCCTAAAAGACAGATTTCATATAAAACCAAGGATGTTTTTCTCACAGAGTTCATTGAAGCTGGAATCAGTAAGAGAGTAGGTAATGCAGTTCCTTGCCAGAGCACTATTCCTTTTGAACCTTTCACATTGTCTGACAACCAAAAACTTCTATCATTTTAATGAGATAATATAGTGTATGCTGTTCTTTTTATTTACAAAGTGGTGCATAGCTGTCATGTGGAAGGAGACAGTCACATTATTATTTGTATAGATTTTGTAGAAATGAAAATCTTTACCGTAAACATATATCAGCCTGTTAAGTCAATACTTGGAAGATTTACCTTCTGTTGCAATTACACCTGCGGTTCTTAAAAAATATATACACTCTTAGCACAGCCAGAGACTGGCATGTGCTAAGATGAGGAAAATAGCTCATGCTTGATCACACTGGATGGGTGAACATGTGTTTTATAGGACAAGACTTTGACAGGGACATTCTAAAACACGAATATCCGATGTAAATCAAAACCATGCCATTGTAACAAACTTCCAGAAAACTGCAAAGCAGTTGAAACATTGAGTTCCTTTAAATCAAGATTAAAAATCGACCTGTTCAGAGTTGCTTTTGAACCATAATTAATTAAACATTGACCAACATATTTTATGTGTATGATTTTAATGATGGCACTCATCAAAATATAATGTTTGTTCAATTGTTGACTATGTGGTGTTTTCTTTATGACTTTGTAATTGTGTGGTTTTGTTGGCCAATAAGTTCAGTCTTTTCTTTTTTTTTTTTTTTTTTTTTTTTTTTTTTTTACTTTTCCATATTTTGCTGCTTCTCCTACATGGATTGAAGACAATTTTAAACAAAACTCTTAATGTCGCTCTGCTTCTTTCTTCTAAATCTTCTTCCATGGCGGAAGAAGATTTATAGGCAATAGTTGTCCTCAGTTATGCATATTTGTGGCTTATTAGTGGCTCCTATGTAGATCTTGGCTGTTTCTCATGGATGTCAGTCAAGCTTAAAGTAATTCATTTAGCATATTTCCAAAAACGTCTGGTTCGAAAAGTGCTTTGCAAACTAAAATAAGTTACATGATGTGATGCAATAGAAAGGGAAAAAACAGAAATAGAAAAACAATAAAATAAGATAATATAAACTACCAAAACAAAAAAGACTAAGGCTGATAAAATAAAACTGTTTCAGTCAAATTATGCAAAACCCAGTCCATAAAAATGTGTCTTGATTCGAGATTAAAAATACATATCTAATATTTAGATGCAGACTATTCCAGCCTTGTACCTGGCTACAGTGAAGGCTCTATCTCCTTAATATTTCTGTTTAGGTCTTGTAATAACTAATATCAGTTGTGAACTTGACCTTATGGTGTTTCCTGCATTAATGAATAGCACATCCGATAAGTCAGTAGGTGTTTGGCCAATGGGTTTTATATATACATTTGCAATTCTGCTACATTCTTTCCATTTTTGGATGATCGGTTGAGCAGGGTTTTTATGAAAAATTCAAAGCTTGTTCTTTTATAACCTAATCCTGCTTTAAACTTTAACATTTAATTGGTCATGGTAGTTGGCCTCTTGCACTGAGCCGGGTTCTGTTGGATGTTTCTTTATGTTAAAATTAGGAGTTTTCCTTTCTACAGTCACTAAATGCAAGCTAAATGTGAGGGATTTCTGCGAAGTCAAGGACACAATGCAGGTGACAGTCCTGCAAGCTTGTCCAACAATTGGAAATGATAAAGTTAATAAATTGCTGCTGGGTTTCCTCAGATGATTCATGTCCAGGTGCAGTCCTCAAGGGCCGGTGTCCTGTGAGCTTTGGAAATGTCTCTGGTCCAAAGTAGCTGACGTAATGGTCCAAGAGTCAAGAATCCAACAGTAGAATCATAGCTAGTTAATCTGGGAAACGTTTGAATCAGAAATATTATTACTGACCATCCAATACTTAATCTGAAATCCTCATGGGCGAAGAGGGCCTTTAATGATAAAGTGTCACAGAAACAGAAAAACACCAACGGATGGACGCACTCCAGCAGCAGCAGCAGGTTGGACTGCTCATTAAATATTGAAACTAATCAGCACTCGAATCCAACCATGTGTCTGTGTGTGTGTTGTTGAGGGGTTCGGCCCGACCTCTGGCTGCTCTCCTCTTCTTAGCAGGATGAAATCTGTTTTCCCTGAAGGCTCTCTGAACCACAAGCACCTGGAAACATCTTTATCTAGCATAACAGCAGTTTGTTACAACTCTGAGATAAACTCGTTCTGCAGATTTTCCCTGTGAGCTGTGTCTACCGGCTACTCTTTGCAACTTTCCCTGCAGCAGATCTCGTTGGTTGTTTACCGATATATATTTTCATTCTCATGTTTGTTTCCCAATCGGCCTTGCATTATTTGGATTTAAGACTAGCTGAAAATCCTTTGGGCAGAAGAAAGGCAAAACAAATGAAACCGGAGCTGTGATGTTTTCTTGAATGATCAAGAAAGCTTAGGTTTCATTTCTTTAGGAAAGTGACTACTTCCCCGGATTTGAAAGAATATGAAGTCAAACAAAGATGTCACTATGATTTGAAATAAAATAACAAATACACTTAGTTCTTTTTTTTTTCAAATGCTTAAAGAAATAAGACAATCTGTCATGATCCGTGTTTCTGTGTATTTATTTTTAAGGGTTTTCTGTGTTCAGTTTCTGTCCTGTGAGTCTCTGTTGTCTTTGCGTCTTCCCCGTTGATTGCTTCCCAGGTGTGTCTAGTTACCTGATTACCCTCCCAGTGTATTTAAGTCCACCTGTTGTCCTTGTCTATTATACACTGCTCAAAAAAATAAATAAAGGAAACTCTCAAATAACACATCCTAGATCTGAATGAATGAATGAATGAATGAATGAATGAAATATTCTCATTGAATACTTTGTTCTGTACAAAGTTGAATGTGCTGACAACAAAATCACACAAATCAAATTTATTAACCAATGGAGGCCTGAATTTGGAGCCACACACAAAATTAAAGTGAAATGTTCCCTTTATTTTTTTGAGCAGTATAGTTCGTCTGCCGGCACAGTTGAACTGTTAAGTCCTGTGTCGGCATTTGCTCGTCCCGTCAGTCTTTCTTTAATTCAGTTGCTACCGGTGCTGAGCCTTTGTGTTTCCGCTCTGCCGTGCTGCCTGAGAACTGGACTGTTTTTGAGCTACACTCTTTATTAAATTCATCATTTTCTTCTACAACCTGGGTCTCTGCGTCTCTCCTCACCACCACCAACCACTACACATGACACAATCAGTTGTGCATTTCACAAGTCAGATCTTTATAGCAGAATGGCAAGAATGATACGTTCAAAACGGCTTACAAAGATTTGGATATCCTACGCAGCTTAAACAATTTTAAAAAGACTTTGATTGTACACTAATTGACTTATTTCAACAGATTATACTTTACAACTAAATCATGGGAGGTCAAACACTGACAAATATGTCTAATGAGGAATCAAAGACAGAACACAAACTCTTCAACTTTACATGCCAGACAAACCTATAAAATGTGGTTGTAAAGGATGAAATATTGAGAATCCAGACATTTCTTTTTTTTCTCCTCCCCAAATAAGAAAAAGATGCAGTTTGATGTATTTGACATTTTACCTCACAAGGGAATTTCTCAAAACAAGATTTAAAACTAATTATGCTGACTGTGTTGCCCAACTTGTAAAAGCCTGTATGTGACGGAAAACCAACCCTACCCTGCTGCACACCATACCCATTGTAAAAAAATGGGGACGTTGGCATCGTACATTGGGGATGCTGTTCAGAGGAAGAAAATCAGTTGATGGGAAGACAGATGGAGGTAACCATAACGCAACCAAATCTGGATGAAATCTTGTTAGAGGATGGAAAACCATTCCTGGTGGTCAAGACATTATTCATGTGCTAGAATGTCCAAGTCAAATTATTGAACTGAATCAAAGGAAAATCTGTGGCCTACCCTTTACATTTACAAACTACTATATGTTAGTCCTACACAGATATATTTAATGATTTTATTTTATAGCCATTTAGTCAAGTCTCTGTAGAACCATTTGTCTCTGCTAATGACATCTTCAATACATTTTTTGATCCCAGGCTTAGTTTATGGACTGTAATGTGAAATTAGGCACAAGTATAAGTCTGACAGTTTGTTCACCAAGTTACTGTGCTCTCTGAGAGGATCTGTAAGTATTTGACATTGTTCCATGCCCATCGTTGACGTTAGTCTCTAACATAATGTGGATCATCTACTAGGAACAATGCAAAGAGCATGAGTTTCTGTAGTGTAGTGGTTATCATGTTTGCTTCACATGCAAAAGGTCTCTGGTTCGAAACCAGAGAGAAACAGATTTTGCATGTTCTATTCATCACAGGTGTTTACTAAAGGTCAACAAGGGTTCTGTGGTGTCAT
>NW_015117054.1:21656-23627 GCF_001443285.1 Poecilia latipinna | reverse complement strand
ATCGGCACACCTCTAATCACCACCAAAGTAAAAATCAACCTGCAAACCAGTGACCAAAAAGAGAAAACATATCAACCCCAAAAATACGAAGTGAATATTTGGATCAGGGGTGCAATTATATACTTTCTGAGGAGTATGCGAACACATCATCAATGCCCCCCCTCTCATATCCCCACTACTACATACAGCTCTCCCTTATTCATGCACTAATAAAATACAGTAATTCTATTATGGACTTTTATTTTGTGTTACATATTACAGCAGGTGATCATCTCAATCACAAACAAAATAAAAGTTTAATAAGGTAAAAATATGTAACAGTAGTGGGCCTTGGTGCTCAACAACTTTTCTGCAGTGGAAATATGAAATCTGAACAACATGCACTGTATGCACCCACTTGCATACAGGTTAAAAGGAACAAATACTTTAAAGTAAGACAGAAACCAGGAGAAAATGATAGAAGTAAGAAAACAATTAAGTATAACCAATAAGAACATAGGATGGAAGAAAAGTTTCGAGAGCCAAGAACTGAAGAAGGGAAGGAAGAAATGATGGAAGAAACAAAGGACAGAATAAAACACTAAACAAAGGAACAACAGAAGGATGGACGAATAGTAGCAGTAATGGCATCAATACTGGTTCTTCTGAGTCCAAGGCCGAGACTGAATGTTTAGACTTTCAAGAAATATTTCAGGAACATTGCTTTTTGTATGTCACAAAATGCAAAAAGTAATGAAAAAATAGTTAATTATTCAACCAAATCTACTTCTTGATATTAAACTAATAAATGTCATAATAAACAAAAAACTATTATTATTATATGCAGTCATACATTAGTTAGTTAGTGACTTTAATTAATCAGCTTATATTTCACAACAGTTGCAGGGTTTTCCACAGAAAACTTGTTAATCCCGGTGGTATATGGGCACTAGGGTAATTACCACCAGGTTCTTGTGTTAAAAATGTTAAGTTACAAAAATTCAGAGGTAGATGAGCTGACATAATTTGGAAAAACACCCTCGCACAGTTCAATGAGTCAACAAAAACCTAGCTTAATCCGTCTTCTTTACTGTGACTGGTCTATAAAAAACCCTATTTACAATAAGCAATACTTAACCTGGTGGAGAGGTAAAGCCTCGTCAGGCTTATGATACACTGGGGAAAACCCTGAGGTGGGTGAATAGATAAAGACATGGACAAACACTCTTGGAATAGTTAAAGTCTGAAAAGATTTATCTGTACTTTATCTTTTTATGTACTTGTCCAGAGATGGAAAAAACCTACAGGCACTTTAAAAGTGCCTCTAGGTTCCTCTTCAATAGGTTTCTTGCAGTTTCTTACATGCAAGAAACTGTGGTCTTTTTATGTGCGTACTTTTAAAAACGGAAAGTAAAACAGAAAAATTCCTGTGGACTGTGTGAAACGATTGAATGGAATCTTACTGAGGCTGCAGAACATGCAAGTTGAGGCCAGTTGCTGTCTGCTGTACTATATTTGCTGACCTGCTGCTTTGCTTCTCCTCTTGCATATGGAAAATGTGCGTGATGAGCTCCTGGATGTGGTCTCGTCTGAGAGCTGCCAGTTGACTGAGTTTGTTGTGTTGTTCTCGGCTGCGCCTCTCTAACAGCTCCACCAGACGACGGTTGTGGCGATCAATTTTGTCCCTTTTTTCCTGATGTCTTCCAGCACGCCGCTGCAGCCGCTGAGTTTCCTCTTGAGAGCGCAGGAGGAGCTCACGATCTGAAACAAAAGACAGACAATAAGGAGGTGCAGATAATTTAATCAGAATATTCAGACAAAGAACCTAATACTCACAGCTCTTCACCTCCTCATTACCCCAGGCAACCGCCTCCTTTAGTTGGTCTCTCTTTTTCTTAAAGAGCATGATCTTCCATTTCTGAAAGAAAACAAAAAATATACACACACATATTACATATAAAAAAAAAAATTCCCCTCTCACCCTCCGTGGGT
>NW_015117054.1:12606-16222 GCF_001443285.1 Poecilia latipinna | reverse complement strand
TCGTATACAGTCTCAATGTGCTGGATTTGGGGTGGAACCCTCCATGCATGGTTAGTAGCTAAATTTTTTATTATTTTGTGAAGAATCAACAATAAGTGGAACACAATCATGAGGTGGAACAGAATTTATTCTGTTCCACCTCACTTTTTAAATAAAAAAAACAGCAAAGTGGGGCGTGCAATATTATTGGGCTCCTTTACTTTCAATGCAGCAAACTCACTCCAGAAGTTCAGTGAAGATCTCTGAATGATCCAGTGTTGTCCTAAGTGACTGATGATGATAAGTAGAATCCACTTGTGTGTAATCAAGTCCCCGTATAAATGTACCTGCTCTGTGATGGTCTCAGGGCTGTTTTTAAAGTGCAGAGAGCATCGTGAAGACCAAGGAACACACCAGGCAGGTCCCAGATACTGTTGTGGAGACGTTTAAAGTCAGATTTGCTACAAAGACAGTTCGGCTGTCAATATATCACCAAGGCTGAAATCTGCACTTGGGAGACAGTGGCTCCTCAGGACAACAGTCTGGTGCAGCAGGGTGCAAGAAGCAACAGTAAAAAAAAAAAAAATCTCTGAGTGTTTTTGCAGAGATTAAGAACTGTGCCAATCTTTGCCTAAGGGAAATCTGGCTTAACAGCAACATGCCAGACTCAGCCTTCCAGATCAACGGTCTTCAGCTATTCCGAGCGGACCGTGACCAACGGTCAGGAAAAACAAGGGGAGGAGGACTCTGCATGTATGTGAATGAAGGTTGGTCTACGAACTGTGGACTGGTTAAAAGCTGCTGCTCTGAGGCGATGGAACTCATGACAGAGAAATGTCGGCCGTACTATCTGCCTCGGCAGTTTCCTGCGGCATTTGTCACCATTGTTTACATCCCTCTGGATGCTAACAGCAACGAAGCATCAAAGGAGCTACATGACACCATTAGCTCGCTGCAGATGAAGCACCTGGAGGTGTTTTACATGGTTGCGGGGGACTTTAACCACGTGAAACTGACGGACACTGCACAGTTTTTACCAGCATGTCACCTTCCCCACACGGGGAGACAACACTCTGGACTGTGTGTACACCAACATTCACGGCGCATACAGAGCTCTTCCTCGCCCCCATCTTGGCCTCTCTGACCATATCTCCATCCTGCTGGCACCAGCATATCGTCCACTGACGAGACGGATTACACCAATGAAGAAGACAGTCACTGTGTGGCCCAGAGATGCAGCCACAAGATTGGCAGGTCTTCAGAGAGAGGGAGAGGTGGACCTGGAGGAATACACCTCCCTGTTCTTGGCTTCATCTCCAAGTGTGCTGATGATGTCGCCACCACCAGGACTGTAACCTGTTACCCGAACCAGAAACCCTGGCTGAGTGGTGAAATGAGAGCTTCTGAAAGCCAGGGATGCTGCGTTCAGGACAGGCGAGGCATCAGCACTCCGAGAAGTGAAGAAAGAACTGGCTGCAGGGATTGAGGGCCAAAGCCACATACACCCAGAAAATTCAAGGTCACTTCACCACCAACAATCCCCGCTGCATCTGAAAGGGCATCAAGACAAATTTCTCTTCAGAGCAACTAACGGAGTGTTTTGCCTCATTGCACGAATTAAAATTCAGCTCCGTGTATTTCTATTTGCCATTTTCCCTCACTTACATCGTACATGTTGCTGTATTAAACATTTGTTCGTCCATGTTGCTGGCTACAGAGGAAGAGTTGCTGACAGATGCAGGTTTGCTAGCAAAGGCTAATGCACGAGTTGTATGTCTGAGAATGTCGAAAGTTGTGCACTCTTCAGCCTTAAGAAAAATCTTGTGCCTAACCAGATGATTTCTCAAGTACCCATCCCCAATTCTGTTAGATCTGTAACTGCATAATAATAAAAAATGTAAAAATGTATGCAAAATCTATAAAAGAAAGCGGGAAAAAAATTTTTTAAGCATAAACTTTCTTTTAAGTTTTTTTTTATATTGTCTCATTCTTGTGACCTCAATATTTCATCTCTTCTTGCTATGCGTTGTTACACCCCTTATCGTAACAGTTATGAACTCACCATCTCATCAGCCTGTATCCGCCTGCCCATCACACGTAGGACACTGAGAAAAAATAACACCATATCTTATATTTCTAACACAATGTGGAAAATGTTTTTTTTTTTCTGAGAAACTAAAAATTGTAAAAATGTATTAATACTTAATAGTAACAGCAATCACAAGCTGAATATGCATTTGTAACTTGCTCCATTATGTTTTACCTCTGCTGGAGTCTTTCTTTCTCTTCCTCGAGCTTCTGTAGTCTTCCCCATTTCTCAGAGTATCTATAGAGACGAGTACAATCAAGAGCTCCTGTCAAACACTAGTTTGGCATTATATATACAAAATACACAAATATATAACTATATACACATATATACCCATCAGTGACATGCGGTGAGGTTCATAGCTGGTGAGGTTCATAGCTGGTGAATCACTGATTTAATCATAATCAAATTTACAAATATATAATCCCTGCATGTTAATGTTTACATTGGGAAATTTCGCACATCCATAGCTGCGCTGCTGTGGTAGAACAATTCCATTAACTCAATGAAACTTGGAAATATAGGTATTATTATTAATACAGAAGAACTTGTCCCACAAACTTGAGCAACCAAAATGTGACGCTTATTAAAAACTCAAAAGACACGAAATGGAAGAGCTACTAAAGCCACATTAGCAGCATTGAATTAAATCTCCCGTTTGCTGCGCATCTCTGCGTAGTGCAGCAGATTACCTCGTCATGCAGGGCCGGTCCAAGGCTGTATGAGACCTTGAGCAAAATTTGACTTAGGGGCCCCTTTTGTTACTAAAAACATCAGCACCACTAAATGCTTCTGTGTTAGATTTAATCTGGGAGAAGGGAATAGTTTAATTGGCCAACCTAAAAACAATCAATTATAACTGCAGTTTAGTAATTAGTATTTGTGAACAAACAGAGCACAAACACAGATTATACTCACAGCATCATATTGTTGCTGTGGTAAAAAAAACAAAAAACAATCTAACTATGAATATTGTTTTTTGAACTTTTACAAAGTATACTTGCCAGCTCCTTAAAATCTTACATTTAAATGTTAAGCAATTTAAAATCTTTTAATTAGTGTATGCTGAAACCATTAAATCAAATTTAGCAGCATTGATAATCTCAATAAACAAATGTTTTATTTATCTGTGGTCTGTGATAAAATATTAGCATTTATGGGCTCCCGAAGTCCTGGGGGGTCTGATGAAACCATTGACTTAATTTGGATTAACCAATTTTAAATTGATTTCTTGTCTTGCTGTTTTTAAGACTAGTTGTGGGTTTAAATAGCATTTCACTGGGAATGTTTTCCCATAACATATAATTATCTTATGGGAAATTACTGGGTAATTACCCAGTAATATTTTTACATATCCTGTCTACTTAACATTTTTTAATACAAAAACACGGTGGACCGCCTCGGTGCCCTGACCACCGGGCTTTGCAAGTTTTCTGGGGGAAACCCTGGCAATTTGCCCCTCAAAAGAGCTACTAATAAATTGCTTTAATATTGATGAAAATAAATGCTTATTCTGTGAAAGTGACATAGGAACAATAGACCATGTCT
>NW_015117054.1:8740-10784 GCF_001443285.1 Poecilia latipinna | reverse complement strand
AGTACCCATCCCCAATTCTGTTAGATCTGTAACTGCATAATAATAAAAAATGTAAAAATGTATGCAAAATCTATAAAAGAAAGCGGGAAAAAAATTTTTTAAGCATAAACTTTCTTTTAAGTTTTTTTTTATATTGTCTCATTCTTGTGACCTCAATATTTCATCTCTTCTTGCTATGCGTTGTTACACCCCTTATCGTAACAGTTATGAACTCACCATCTCATCAGCCTGTATCCGCCTGCCCATCACACGTAGGACACTGAGAAAAAATAACACCATATCTTATATTTCTAACACAATGTGGAAAATGTTTTTTTTTTTCTGAGAAACTAAAAATTGTAAAAATGTATTAATACTTAATAGTAACAGCAATCACAAGCTGAATATGCATTTGTAACTTGCTCCATTATGTTTTACCTCTGCTGGAGTCTTTCTTTCTCTTCCTCGAGCTTCTGTAGTCTTCCCCATTTCTCAGAGTATCTATAGAGACGAGTACAATCAAGAGCTCCTGTCAAACACTAGTTTGGCATTATATATACAAAATACACAAATATATAACTATATACACATATATACCCATCAGTGACATGCGGTGAGGTTCATAGCTGGTGAGGTTCATAGCTGGTGAATCACTGATTTAATCATAATCAAATTTACAAATATATAATCCCTGCATGTTAATGTTTACATTGGGAAATTTCGCACATCCATAGCTGCGCTGCTGTGGTAGAACAATTCCATTAACTCAATGAAACTTGGAAATATAGGTATTATTATTAATACAGAAGAACTTGTCCCACAAACTTGAGCAACCAAAATGTGACGCTTATTAAAAACTCAAAAGACACGAAATGGAAGAGCTACTAAAGCCACATTAGCAGCATTGAATTAAATCTCCCGTTTGCTGCGCATCTCTGCGTAGTGCAGCAGATTACCTCGTCATGCAGGGCCGGTCCAAGGCTGTATGAGACCTTGAGCAAAATTTGACTTAGGGGCCCCTTTTGTTACTAAAAACATCAGCACCACTAAATGCTTCTGTGTTAGATTTAATCTGGGAGAAGGGAATAGTTTAATTGGCCAACCTAAAAACAATCAATTATAACTGCAGTTTAGTAATTAGTATTTGTGAACAAACAGAGCTCAAACTCAGATTATACTCACAGCATCATATTGTTGCTGTGGTAAAAAAAACAAAAAACAATCTAACTATGAATATTGTTTTTTGAACTTTTACAAAGTATACTTGCCAGCTCCTTAAAATCTTACATTTAAATGTTAAGCAATTTAAAATCTTTTAATTAGTGTATGCTGAAACCATTAAATCAAATTTAGCAGCATTGATAATCTCAATAAACAAATGTTTTATTTATCTGTGGTCTGTGATAAAATATTAGCATTTATGGGCTCCCGAAGTCCTGGGGGGTCTGATGAAACCATTGACTTAATTTGGATTAACCAATTTTAAATTGATTTCTTGTCTTGCTGTTTTTAAGACTAGTTGTGGGTTTAAATAGCATTTCACTGGGAATGTTTTCCCATAACATATAATTATCTTATGGGAAATTACTGGGTAATTACCCAGTAATATTTTTACATATCCTGTCTACTTAACATTTTTTAATACAAAAACACGGTGGACCGCCTCGGTGCCCTGACCACCGGGCTTTGCAAGTTTTCTGGGGGAAACCCTGGCAATTTGCCCCTCAAAAGAGCTACTAATAAATTGCTTTAATATTGATGAAAATAAATGCTTATTCTGTGAAAGTGACATAGGAACAATAGACCATGTCTTCTATGAATGCAATCAAATCAAAATATTTTGGTATTGCTTAGAAAAGTGGATCAAACCAAAAATTGCATTTCCTGAATTTATTTATAGAGATATTGTAACTTTTGAAGTGTTGTTAAAAAAACAAAACAATAGAACTCTGTTGTAATCTGATATTTTGTCTGGCAAAATATTTATTCATAAAGAGTGCTAAGATCACCCCCAGAATAATTTTTTTTTTTTATCTGAATCCATCCATCCATCCATCCATCTTCT
>NW_015117054.1:6998-8161 GCF_001443285.1 Poecilia latipinna | reverse complement strand
GCTCATGTCCATAGATGAAGGTAGGAACGTAGATCGACCGGTAAATCGAGAGCTTCACTTTTTGACTCAGCTCTCTCTTCACCACGACGGACCGGTACAGCGCCCGTTTCACAACAGGCGCCCCAATCCGCCTGTTGATCTCCCGCTCCCTTCTTCCCTCATTCGTGAACAAGATCCCCAGATACTTAAACTCCTCCACTTGAGGCAGGACGACCCCCCTGACCCGGAGAAGGCACTCTACCCTTTTCCGGCTCAAGACCATGGCCTCGGATTTGGAGGCACTGAGCCTCATCTCGGCTGCTTCGCACTCAGCCGCGAACCGCTCCAGTGAGAGCCGCAGATCACGTTCCGATGAACACGTTCCGATGAAGCCAAGAGGACCACATCATCCGCAAAAAGCAGAGATGCAATCCCAAGGCCACCAAATGGATCCCCTCAACACCTCGGCTGCACCTAGAAATTCTGTCCATGAAAGTAATGAACAGAATCGGTGACAAAGGGCAGCCTTGGCTGAGTCCAACTCTCACCGGAAACGAATCCGACTTACTGCCGGCAATGCGGACCAGACTCTGACACCGGTCGTACAGGGACCTGACAGCCCGTATCAAAGGGCCCGGTACCCCATACTCCCGGAGAACCCCCCACAAAGCCCCTCTGGGGACACGGTCGAACGCCTTCTCCAAGACCACAAAACACATGTAGACCGGTTGGGCGAACTCCCAGAACCCTCCAGAACCTGCTGAGGATGTAGAGCTGGTCCAGTGTTCCACGACCAGGACGAAAACCACACTGCTCTTCCTGAATCCGAGATTGGACTAACCAACGCACCCTCCTCTCCAGGACTCCTGAATAGACCTTACCAGGGAGGCTTAAGAGTGTGACCCACCTGTAATTGGAGCACACCCTCCGGTCCCCCTTTTTAAACAGGGGGACCACCACCCCAGTCTGCCAATCCAGGGGAACTGCCCCCGATGTCCATGCGATATTGCAGAGTCGCGTGAGCCAACACAACCCTACAACATCCAGAGCCTTAAGGAACTCCGGGCGGATCTCATCCACCCCTGGGGCCCTGCCACCGAGGAGCTTTTTCACTGGATGGTGGGCCAGAATCGCCTCGAAGCCGTACGGAAGTCTTTCTCCATGGCCTCTCCAAACTCCTCCCA
>NW_015117054.1:0-1210 GCF_001443285.1 Poecilia latipinna | reverse complement strand
CTGCAGCTGATGAGCAATTTACTCACAGGGACCTGGAGTGGATGCTGGACCCAGAGGGTTCTGCAGTAGGCTGCGGCCGAGACGCTCCCTGGCGGGACGACGTGGACGGCCCTGAGGAAGATGAGGGTGAGATGAGGGCGCTGTCCTCTGGGGACGTGTTGAGGGTCTCATACAGGACGGGCACGGTCAGGTCCTCCGGCTCCCCATCTACAAAGCCGTCGTCGGCCGCCTCCTCGTCCTCCATGTTCTCCATCCACCGATCCTCTTCCTCCGTGTCGACCAAGACGGTCAGGGACTGACCGGACCAGCTGTAGAGGTCCTCCATCCCAAGGAGTTCTCCTGCAAGAGAACCTGGTCCAGAACTGGAACCAAATAAGTGGCAGAAAAGTAAATCCACAAGAAAACGTTCAGATTGTTAGGATCTGTGTTTTCTGTGTAGTTTCTGTCTGTCTAGTCCTGTTTTCCCCTGAGTCTCTGTCTTGATTGATCCCAGCTGTGTGTCGTTCCTGTGATTACCCTCCCAGTGTATTTAGTCCCACCTGTTGTCAGTGTTCCTTGTCGGATCCTCGTCGTGTTTCAACCTCGTCTAGTGATTTAGAGTTGTTCTCCTGGTTGTCATTAAATCTTCTTCATCATCATGACTACCTGGGTTCCCCGGCGTCTCTCTCACCACTCTCAACCACACATCATGACACAGATCCTACATGGTGAAGCTTTGAAGCAGCATCACTGCCCTTTGGGCCAAAACATTTTCATAAAAATACATTTAACTTTTTCTGAAAGAAGTGTAGTTTTTACTGACAAAGTACATTTAAAAGTGTTATTTGAAGTGGAATTTAAATTAAATGAGCTGCTTTTGTGTCTATACTGTGGCTTTAAACAAATAAACAAACTGTTGCACTTTAATATACATCTGTATAATTGTTTCTCCTGCTGTCAGAGTTCTGGTCAACACTTCTGAGTAAACGGCCATCATTCTGACCCGTTTCGCCCCAGGAGGCTGGTAGCTCATCCAGCCGAGCCTTCAGGATCTTCCGGCTGAGTCTGTCCAGCCTCAGCCTCCCTCTGGACGCTGCCATACATCCTAAATCTGGCGGTTCCCCCAACCGCTTCCTCCATCTGGTCCCGGTTCCAGCGCATCAGGCCTTCCAGCAGGTCGGCCTGGAAGTGAGCGGCGCTGGTCCCTGCAGGTCCAAGGAAATATATTCTG
>NW_015117053.1:12126-30277 GCF_001443285.1 Poecilia latipinna | reverse complement strand
CCAAGATGGCCGCCCTAAATCTCGTCAGCGACAATAGGCGAGAGCGGTCCATGAGGGTCTATCCTTATGTCTGTGATCAGACGTGCTTCGCTCAACGCGATGACGCCATTGTGCGCCTCTTCGAAGCGTGCCCCGTCATCGGTCAGGGACGCAGAGGGGGAGTTGGTTCGTTCAGTTTCTCGGTGAAAACATAACAGGTGAGTAGCCAAGCGTATCAACGGGTTTATAACATTTTAATCCCGACAAAATGTAAGTATTCGGCCTTAAAGGAGAAACCGTTAGGCTCCGTCAGCTCTTTAGTAGCTGCTAAATCAGAGCTAAATCTGTTAGCCGCCTAAACACTCAGTTTGTAGGAAATATGTCCCAGACATGAACAAATTAACGAAGACAGATATACGAAGGATATACGTTTATTCACCAAGCGACAAATCACAGGTTGTCCATAACGTATAATAAGGTTAACTCAACTGCAACAGAAGTCGTCCAACTGATCGCAGCTAATGCTGAAGAGCTGTAAATGCAGATCTCTCATCAGATTAAAATGGATAATTTATTGACTAAATCACGCGATTATAAAAACGTTTAATAGCATTTTCATTAATTATCCTTCTGGCAGCAAACAGCCGGATTTTTGGAGCATTTAACCTTATTTTGTTTCTTCTGACCAGCAGGGCTTTAGTTGATGTTTTTCCATCCCAACTCTTATTTTTGGAAGTCTCTGCCGAGTTGATAGGAGAATAACAAAGCAAATATTTGGTGCCTCAATCAAATGGGCCCGTTTTTGACAAAATGTTATTTTACTTTTAGCTTTAAGATAAATATTTTATGTTGCAGAAGCGTAAAATTACTCAACTAATACAAAATCAGTGGTGCTGGACTTTATCAATAATTATTTTAGATAAATGTTAAGAATCATTTTATTCATACTGTGTACTATATCTATAACATAACAGGATATTAACTACAAAGTATGTATTTAAAACAAAGTAGTTTAGAGACATAATTTTAATTAAAGCAAAGAAATCTGAGAAGCCACATAGTTAATCAAATTAAACAAAATCCAATAAACTCAGTGAAACCGGGACGATAAACAGCAGGAATTTAAAGAAATAGTTGATCATTTCTGGGACCTCAGTAGATTCGGAGGCATTTCCATTTCCTCCTCGGTTCGTCACTTCCTAAAACAAAACAGGCATTTTGGAATAAAAGTATTCACAACTTGAGGAACTTACTTTTTCATTTAGTCATTTCCGTCAACGTTTTCCAGTGCCAACTTGGCAAAAGAGGAAGGAAGAGAATAAAAACTAGATTTTGTCCTAAAGACGGTTTTACCAAAACGTGATGTTCAAACAAGCCGCATCCTGCACATTCACCGCTAGATGGCAGTAAAGCAACACTCTCCTCTTTTCATTAATTTGATCAATTAATGAACATTCGGCATCATGTAGTGGGATAAAACGAGAGCATCAAGGTAAAAGAAAAGCGCAGAAACATGGCACTAGCACTAAATGCATATAAAAGGAGCAAGTATTTAAAACAAAATAAATGTAGATTCTTTGGCGGCTATTTTTCTTCAAAATGTCTAAGATAACCTGAATGGCTAGAATAGACAGACATTAAACACCAGACTCCACTGCCTAAAGTTCAGATTGTAACTGCAGAAGAAGAAACTCTGAAGGGAAGTTCAGTCATTTATTTATGAGTTTCAGTGTTTGTGTTTATTTCCAGCAGAGGAAGTGAATGAAGAACGTTTTAGTTCAAACTGAGACACAAACCAACAAGCAGAGCGTTTTCCTCTCCAGGCCACCATGAGTCAGCGGACGGAGCGGCGGGGCATCCACGTCGACCAGTCGGACCTGCTGTGCAAAAAAGGATGCGGTTACTATGGCAACGCCGCATGGCAGGGCCTGTGCTCCAAGTGCTGGCGGGAGGAGTACCAGCGGGTCCGGCAGAAGCAGATCCAGGACGACTGGGCCTTGGCGGAAAAGTAAGAGCAGCCGCCGAACATGGCCGCCGTTTCAGCTCGGTGCGCGCGGCTCAACGTTTCCCCACCGCAGGTTGCAGAGAGAGGAGGAGGAGGCGTATGCCAGCAGCCACGTGGCGCACGGCCCGGCCGCCGCGGGCCACGCCTCGCTCGCCCCATTCTCAAAGTTTGAGGAGAAGAAAACCAACGAGAAAACTCGCAAAGTGACAACGGTGAAGAAGTTCTTCAGCCCTTCGTCTCGAACCGCCGCTAAGAA
The DNA here is from genome assembly GCF_001443285.1 of Poecilia latipinna. Taxonomy (NCBI): domain Eukaryota; kingdom Metazoa; phylum Chordata; class Actinopteri; order Cyprinodontiformes; family Poeciliidae; genus Poecilia; species Poecilia latipinna. The sequence continues at coordinate 28,037 of NW_015117053.1, read as the reverse complement.
AGGTGCTGCTCGCTTCGTCACGCTTCGCCTGTCTGGGTCTGAACTCTGCTGCTGATTGGATCTGCTCCATTTTTAAACTTTTTATTTTCACAGCGTGATACAGAGGGGGCAATAAATAGATTTTGCCAATTGATCACAGTTTAGGTGATAAATTGGTTTAGAAATATTTGATTTCTGGAAAATCTGGATTTATTTTCCACCATGAAGTCTTTGGGTTTCTGTAGTTCAGGGTGATGTCATCACCCAGGTCGGCCATCTTGTTTGATAACTGTGTTTTACAGCCAAGCGTGCCGCAATAAGCAAATAATCAATAATAAATTAAAATTAGCGGAATAATTTCCATCTGATGGAGAATATTTTTTGTTTACAGACTTCATAATTCTTTTCATTTCTGGTTCGGCTGTGTTTGTTTTTATTCCTGTTTTATTCTACAGTTAACCTATGACTAAATTAGTTGATTATTTTAGTAATTGATTTATTCCGATTAATCGCAACTAATGCTATTAATCGTTTCAGCCATTTACAGGAAACTCTGAAGGAGAGAAAGTCCAAATGATAATCCCTTTGGTGTTTTTCTGATCAGAGCCTCCGGAGGGAAAGTCGGCGTCTCCGTCCATCAGCCGCCGCGCCAGCTTCGACGCCGACCAGGTGTCCAAAGACTTCGTGGAGTTCTTGAAGAACCTTCACAAACCCGGCAGAGAGATCCACAAGCAGTGCCGGGCCTTCCTGGTCAGCATGTCCAGCAAGAAGGTGAGGACAGATCACTGGGCCACCAACCAACCAACCAACCAACCAAACAGTCCAGGAAATTTCACACAGATGGAAGTTTGAAAGTTATTATTATTTCTGGTTATTATTATTTCACTGACAGTTAAATAAAAAATCACATATGACCCAATTATTATAATGGCTAAAAATTATTTTTACTAACCAGCTAAGATTACTAAGTTAGTTCACAATTCTTTGAATCATTATTAATCAAGAATAATAATGAATAATTGTGATTATCACTATTAATCCAATCAATAGGTTCAAATCTTAGATTAATAAAAAACTTTAAAAATAGAAATGAGTTTAATGAAAAGTCTGTTTAAGGTTCTTTTAAAGAGGCAGTAAGTGACTGTGTGTGCTTAACGTTAGCCGCTAGCGATTAGCTAGACTGTATGCGTGCTTAGTGTTAGCTGCTAGATATTAGTGTGACACTGTGTGTTTAGCAATAGCTGCATTAGCATGACTGTGTGTGTTCAGCATTAGCTGTTAGAAGCTAGTGGCATGAGCCACTAGCTTCTAACGTGACTGACGTTCTGTGTTCAGCACTAGCCTGCAGCCATTAGCTGCTAGAGTAAATATGTGTGTTCAGCATCAGCAGTTAGCTGTGAGCATGATTGTAGTTCTATGTTCAGCGTTAGCCGCCAGCTGTTAGCTGCTAGCATGACTGTGTGTGTGTTTAGCACTAGCAGTTAGCTGATAGCTGTGTTAGCCGCTTGCTATTAGTGTGATTGTAGTTCTGTGTGTTCAGTGTTAGCTGTTAGCGGCTAGCTGCGTTAGCCACTAGCCGCTCTGTTTGCTCTGGACAGGACCTGGGAGCAGATGAGCTGTCGGAGTGCGTTCAGGATTTCTACCAGAGCTTGGCCGATCGCCTCATGAGCCACTTTAAAGGTTAGCGCAGCAACGCTACCTGGTAATTATTTTAGATGGATGAATCAGCGTGACCTGGGCCAGCCACCAGGTGGCAGCAGCAGCGTCTCACTGGGTTACTCATCAGGGTCGTCAGAGTCGGTGGATCAGGTGATGGACCAGGTGGAGAAATACATCATGACCCGCCTGTACAAGAGCGTCTTCTGCCCAGAAACTACGGACGACGAGAAGAAGGACCTGGCAACCCAAGACCGGATCAGGTCAGCTCTTCATCACTCTCAGCATCACCTTCATCACTTCCTGTGTGTAACTCGTGTTTGTCTCAGGAAACTCCGTCTGAAAGTCTCTGTCTGCATTTTGTTACCCAGCAGCGTTTAAAGCTCAGGTCCGTGTTTCAACATGAGGACAGCTGCACACGGCATGTCAGCGTCCCCTGGGTGGCGCTTCACCCCCAGGGGACGCCCTGTGCTGAGCCTTGTTATCCCTCAGGGTGCGCTGAGCCGTTAGCATGACTCGGTTAGCCTCGTGTGTCTGCAGGGCGCTGCATTGGGTCACCGTCCAGATGCTGTGTGTGTCCATGGAGGAAGAAACGGCCGAAGTGTCAGAGAACGTGGTCAGAGCCATAACAGGTGAGAAACGACGATTCATCAGTCAGTTAAATTATTATGATTATTTCTAAAACTTTACGGCTTGTTTCCCAGATATTACGGTTTACATTCCTAAACGTTCCCTCTCTGTTCCAGTTCAATCCGATGGGATTGTTTGTTAAATGGCTGTAAATCATAATGATCAGTTTTAATAAGCGGTAACCGTAGCAACAGCGATGTGACTGAAGGCAGGGAAACCTGTGGTCTGGTTGCAGACATCATCGAGATGGACTCGAAGCGCGTTCCGCGGGACAAGCTGGCCTGCATCACTCGCTGCAGCAAGCACATCTTCAGCGCCATCAGGATCACCAAGAACGAGCCGGCGTCCGCCGACGACTTCCTACCGGCGCTCATCTACATCGTGCTGAAGGCCAACCCGCCGCGGCTGCAGTCCAACATCCAGTACATCACCCGCTTCTGCAACCCGAGCCGGCTGATGACCGGAGAGGACGGATACTACTTCACCAACCTGGTCCGCTTCACTCCTCACTCGCTTATCAAGAGAGAAACTGATTCTGTTTGGTTCAGTGAACTGGAACTGAGTTCATAAATTGCAGTTCAGATTCACCCAGAACACGATCCAGTGAAACTGTAAATAAAGTCAAATTAAATTCACGTTTGCTGCTTAGACAGATCTGCTCAGCAAATTTTCCACCAGTCGGTCAGGAAGCCGCAGCTCCTCCATGCTTTACCTATCAAGATGGCGCCCTCACTTCCTATTCAGACCAGAGGAAACTCTGTATCAGAAGGGTAGTTAGCAATGGTAGCTAGTTAGCCCCTCTCCAGCTAGTTAGCGGCTGACGCTAGCCGCGGACGATTCAGCGCTAACGGCTGTGTCTGTGTTGCAGTGCTGCGCCGTGGCCTTCATCGAGAAGCTGGACGCTCAGTCTCTCAACCTTTCCCCAGACGAGTTTGAGCGCCACATGTCGGGTCATGCCTCGCCCCGATGCAGCGGCTCGGAGGACGGACGGCCCGACGGCGGTCCCGGAGTCGGCGGTGCCGCCGGCCCGGTCCTGGCCCGGTCCAGCCACAACCTGCAGCTGCTGTCGGGTCTGAGCGCCCGGCAGGAGGCCGTGACGGCGGCGGCGCTCAGCCTGCAGGCCGACCTCCTGACCTGGACCGACGGCGTCCGGCGGGACGTTCGCCACATCCTGGACAGGTATCCTCTGGACACCAAGGCCTCCAAGGCTTCCGCCATCGACGCCAACAGCGTGGACGGCGAGAACCTGCCAGCACCCATCAAGCCCCACATGTTCGTCGGCTAGAGAGGAAACTTTAAAACTTGACCTCCGACCTCAGCGCCGAGGAGGCGGATCTGTAACTGGAAGCTAACTCACAGCAACACCTGAAAACTGATTCAGTTTCACTGATTTATCAGCAGATTGATCACAGCTGGCGATCAATCCATTTGATTGATTAATCAAATTTGGGGGTTTAAAAGATTTAATTTTTGGGAAATCTGTTTTTCTTTCGCCGATCTCCTTCTGTAGATCAGTGATGTCATCGCACCCAGATGACATCACTGATCCGGGGGAAACATTTAGCACTTTGTTAAAGTGAATCTTTGATTAGTTTGAATATTTATGCATTAATATACATTCATACTGAGTTTAAATATGTGTGACTGAATCTGTTTTGGTTCATTTCAGAATCACTTTGTCTTAATAAATCTGATTTTATTTCAGACTGAACATAAAAACGCCTTTAAAACATTCACTCTTATTTACGGTACATTTCAGTTTTTAACTCATGTATAGAGGGATTTTAACTGATTTTAGCAGATTTTAACTTTTGTTTGATGATAAATTACACAATTTCAAATTAGTTAACTATTTCATCATTTTTAATTTGTGTGCCACATAACGTTTTCATTGGAAGCAAATAAAATTAATTTATTAAAACCTAAAGCTGACAATAGAGCAGATTTCCTATTGAATTATTGTCAATTGTCAACATAGAAACATAATTTATGCATTTGTGACTTAAGTGTTAAATATGTTTAGTGGGGCAATTAGCTTAAAATGTTCTTTCATAAACTTCATGTCACCAACTGTAACAGAAACTGTTTAATTGAAATGTTAAAATGAAAATGTGTTTAAAAGTAAGAATAAAATGATTTTTCTTTAAAAGGATGGATAACATTTAAGTGTTGGTATAATATTTCACAAATGGTCAAAACATTTTTGTTTTGGTGAAATAAAAAAGATGATTAATGCAAAAACTTTGTCCAAGATTATAATTTCTGCATATTAACTTTGCCTCATAATATCCAACTAAAAATGCTGCAGTAAGTTAAAGTTTTTGTTTGTTAAATCAAGTTACATGAAACTATTTACAGTAAAAAGGCATAGACTGATTTTTCTCCTGCCATCAAAACAATTTTCTTTTTAGGTCAAAATTTTTCTGCATGTTTGGATAAAAATCCTGTCTGGTTTAGATGCTGGAGGGGTTTAACACGTAACCGTGACGACACTGCGCTCACAAGTAACCGTGACGATCTTATTAGCATCTCAAAAGCTGAACTCTGACCCCAAGTCCAGAGGAGCTGAAACAGATTTGAAGTTTCTCTTAGCCAGAAGTTTAAAAACTGGTGCAAAAGCAAATGAGGTGGAGTAGCAGGAGCTGTGTTTCCACTGACTAGAACATTGTCACGATTTTTGATAAAAGTTTTCGCACTAGGACGAGATGTTTTATTTTATTTTCTGGCTGTGATCAGAATTGGCGTATTTCGCTAAACTGCAATGGAAACGGTTTGTTCACATCACAAGTCACATGACCAACAACCAGACATTACTACTGGTGGAAACTACGAAGAAAAAAATCGACAGTAAGTGGGACGAGGAGGATGGTGCTGCTGTTTTTTAATTACTTACTGTGTTAATCTTATTTGTGTGTAATTTAATAACTTACATGAACTCTGCAATTACAAAATTGTTTTTTAACATTAGTGGAATATCAAAGTTTTGCCCACATCTGCAGCTTCAGTCAGAGGCCTCTTCAGAGTCGCTGTAAGACTGACTGCTAGCAGAGATCCATCCTACCTACAGCATCGCCACCACAGATATAAGATATTTGAATTAAATGAAGCAACATTTAATGTCCTTTTGAATAAATACAATGTTTTTGAATCTATGTTGAAAAATGCTAAAGGTGAATTTATTTTATAGGAATTACTCAAATAGAATCTATTAAAACAGAAACAAAATGTTTAAAACAGGTTTAAAAACTGAGATATTGAATTTAAGTTTACTTCACAGCTTAGTTGTGGCTGCATGCATGTATAATTTTTGAGGCACTCCAGCTTTTTGCAGCCCAGTCATTTCTAAAGTCCATGTCAAACCCTTGATTCTGTCACCTCTGACCTGATTGAGCTTATTGATCGATTAATGTTTAACTGACAAGCGGCCATTTTCTTAAAAATTTTAATTTTCTCTTGTATCAAAACGGCCGACCGTCTCTCCATAACACAATGTAAAGGGTTACATTTTTCACACTATGCACAAATTAAAATATTAAATTTTAATTTGCTGACTGAATAAACAGAAAATTGTCGTTTTCACACAATATTAGACAACTTAAACATGTATAAATAAACAGGAACCTCCTAGCTTTAGCTGAATAGAAAAATGAAATAATTTAAACTTTCCGTCTTCGCAGCTGCTGGTTGAAAAGTTTCCGCAGTTCGTCTGAATGAGCGACACGAAGCTGAAACTGAAGCTTCATTTCCGTCCAACACCGCACTCTGTTCGGAATGTTTCTCTTTCCGGTTCCGGGACAGCCCGCCATCTTTACTTCTGCATTAACGACTCCCTTTAAGGACGACCAGCGACGCCCTCTATTGGATGGCGGCCAAAGTACAGCATTGAAACAAGGTCTAAGAGCGATTGGAACTAATTGGGGCCTGCCCATGCAATGCATGTCGCAGGCTATTATGGTCTGTCTCGCAGCTCACCGACTCAGATGCACTGCAGGTGCTGCGGCCCGAACCGCTGTCTGAGAGGGACACAGCCCATTTTAAATGCCAGAATTATTTGCGCTCAGGTCTCGCAATGCATTGGCTGCAGTCGTTAATTACCATAGCGACGGAGCCCAGACAGAGGCAGTGAGAAGTCTCACAAACAGGCGCAGAGAAACGTCTCGCAATGCATTGTGGGAAAAATACATATTTCCTCGGATTATTCTTATTTTGCTTACATAAATGTATAATGTCTCAGGATTTTTGAGTGTGAATTAAAATCCTCAGTATGAAGGTTGAACATTTTCTAGAAAAAAAAAACAATTATCCACTGTCTTTATTTTTTTTATTTCGCAGCGTGAGTGAAAACCACACTTTCGAAGCTTTATAGTCGTCAGTCTTGGCGTGGAGTATCTACGAACCAGGTCAGCTACGGTACTTCAGTGGTGGACCAGGTGGAGCACGTCAGTATGGATATGCGCCCGGGTTTTACCAGGGTGATCCCAGCTGTGGTAATTGCTCAGTTGTGTTACTGTGTAAAGTCAGAACGCTGCGTCCAATCTGATGGCCATGCGTTGGGCAGGCCCCAGTTAAATTTCTTCAGGTATTTAAAATGTCTAGTTTTAATCCAATAATCTGCTATTAATTGTTAGTCGATTAATTGTTTACAGTCTATTAGCTTGAAAGGGTAAATCATATTAAGTCTATTAACCAGAATGATTTGTGAAAACAAAACCAAGCAAAATACATCCTCAGGTGCATAATAAGGAACTTACTGTTTATTATTGTCTATGATTTTAGGTAACATGTGAGGCAAATCTGGAGAACATCATCTAACATCCTGCGCCTGACAAGAAGTCTCCAGTGTGCAAAAAAGTGACAAAATGCAGTTTTAAAGGGCCGTTGTCTGAAGTGGATCAGCTGTAAGCAGCGAGTCATGGCTTGGTCTAGTTCAATCATAAACACACACTTTTCATCCAGGGAAGAATTCCTCATTGGTTTCAACTAGAGCTTGCATCCATCCTTGTTTGTATCAGAGCGTTAATGTCATACAGTTTGTGCAGAATACCAGATAAATGAACTGTTACATGCTTAGATATAATTCTGAAAAAAGGTTATTGAAAGCTTTATACATACAGTAAGGCATAAAATATATACAGAACTAACCTAAAGGTAGTAGTATCAAACATCATTTAGATATTCACACAGAAACAAAACAAAGAATCCAAAACTGCTTATAATATGTACAAAAATACTTCTGCAAATACCCCTAGGAATATCTGGTTAGAAAAAATAACAGGGATCTGAGGAGATGTCACATGACAGCTGAAACATGCAGAGGATTCTCAGTCCAGCTGTGGCCTCATGTCGACATGTTCTGGTTCTCCAGGTGTGAATCTGAAAAGCGGATCTAGTGAAGGATTTCTACAGTTCTCCCTCCCGCAGTGCGCTCGCTGATCCGCTCGGTTCTCGCTACACTTTGGACTCGCTCTCCAGGTTGGCTATCTCCCCGTTCCTCTCGGCCGCCTTGTCCTGGCTCTCCGGGCCGGCCTTGCTGTCCTGCCCCTCCTGCTCCGACTCGGCCAGCCCCTGCTGGCTCAGCTTGCTGGCCAGCGACCAGGTGAGGGGCAGCCGGGCGCGGGCGGCCATGTCGGCCAGCTCTTTGGCGCTGCAGGCGGGCGTGTTGGTCTCGTAGATCTCGTGGAAGCTGTTGTAGTCGACCTCGTAGAAGCCGTCCTCCAGCGTCAGGACGGGCATGAAGCGGTAACCCCACTTGATCTCGCTGCTGACGTAGGAGCTCCTGGCCTGACACGTCATCCCTGCAGACACAGCCAGACTCAGACCCTACCGACAACACGTCGTTTATCACAGCTGATATGGTAAAAAAAAGGTGACATTAGTATAAATCTATGGCCTAAACAAAACCTTCACATTTCTGCACTAAATTATTCTTAGACAACCAGATTGCAGTTTGATTGATGTTTTCACTGTAAAAATCAGATGTGCAATTATAAAACCTCATGTCTTTGAAAAGCAGAAGTGGAGCCTCCTGCAGAAGTGTGCAGGACATTAGCATCTGTCAGATGCTAACATTAGCATCGTTAGCAATTAGTGCCCATCCATACACCTATTTTCTTCCACCTGTGTCCCATTGGGGTCAGGAGGCGCTGGTGCCTCTCCAGAGGTCAAAGGGCGAGAGGCGGGGTCGCCTGGACGGGTCACCAGTCCATCACAGGGAAACACAGAGACAGACAATGACACACACTCACACTTAACTTAAGCAGACCAGTTAACCTGACAGCCATGTTTCTGGAGGAACCTGGAGAGAACCCAGCATGCACAGGGACAACATGCTAACTCCATGCAGAAAGACCCGGGAGTCGAACCCAGAACCTCCTGGCTGCCCATCCATGATTCAGATAAATGTAAACATTATTTGCAAAATCAAACATTTGAACAATAAAGAAACAAAATATTCTCTAATAATTTTATGCAATTTAAAAATGACATCATCAGGTTGATTAGCAGAATAAATGACAGAAAACATCAAATATTTTAGGGGCATAAAATGCAGAATACAGTTTCCATGTAAACTTTATGAGATTCTTTAATGTCTGACTGTCAGCTTCACTCAGACGTTATAATTATTCCTCCCTGATTCCAGATCGTTTCACTCATTTATTAAGTTGGTTTGGAGTTTTTTGTTTTCCTTTTAATTAGTGAGGTTGTATTTTTATTATTGATCATCTATTGAGCTTCTATCATTGGTAAAATTGGTGACAGAAATGGAGTCAGATTTGTGAAGATCACTGCTGCATTAGAGAGTAAAAAGCAGTAAGATCATAACTAAATATTAAAGAGTTTGACTTTATTAAAGCAGTAAAGTATGTAGCTGCTGTAGCTCCGTCTAACCACAACCACTGCAGACAAGCAGAGCCTCCAGTTTCCGGGCAAAAACTCATTCATTCTGCAAAACTTGCTGCAAGTTAAAAACTGGTTGACAAAGACAGCAGCAGAGTTCAGGTGAGGACAAAATGCAGCAACATAAAACTCAGAATCACGCTGCGGCTGGCGGCGCTTAAAGGGCCGGAGCGTCAGAACGGCATGATGCTGCCATGACCAGGAAATCAGACTGAGACGTTTCTGACACAAGTCTCTGATTTATTCACCTTTATAGCTGAAACAATTAATCGGATTAATCGATTATTGAGATAATCAACTAATTTAGTAATCGATTAATAACTGGAGTTCAGATTCAAAATAAAAAAATGTTTTTCTGAAAGAAAAACATATTCAGAGTTATGAATATGTACAAAACCGTATAAAAATGTAAATATTTGGCATTTAAGATAAAAAAAAAAAATAAACTCCTTAGTCTGTAAATGAGTTCTACCCAGAACTCCTTAAATTAAATGGCATATTTAATTTCGTCTGATTTAAAATGTGTAAAATCATCCAGTTATTAATTTGTTCATTTTTAAAAAGATCAGCTCTGCTGTGTTGATGTGAAGTTAGTCAGAAATGAATCATTTTAGTATTTTTACCTGCAGAAAATGATCAACAGGAAAGCTGTTAATAAACTGTTTTATTTTCTTATTTACAAAAAGGAATTAAATTATTTATTTGTATTTTTTGCATATTTTCACATTATAAAAGCAGTGGTTAAATGTAAAAGCTCCAAAATGTGTAATTTTTATCCAATTAATCACTAAAATAATTTTAAAAATCCCTAATATGGATTATTTTACTTATAAAAAGGGATTCAAGGCTGAAAACAGTTTCAAAACTCTGAATCTTCCCTAAACAAGATTTTCAGTCATTTTGAACACTGTGGGTTAAACTGCACATAAATCTCAATTTTAATATCCAGTTTTTACTCTTCCTGCTGCTTTGGAGAGTAAAATATAAAAGAGTTTGAGTTTATGGTTTTCACGCCTGGAAGCAGGTGAGGAGGAAACTGGAGCCGTCAAACAAAACTCACTTACTTCAGTTTGTCCCACGGTTGGTAAACCGTTAAATCATTTTCCATATTATTAGTTATTGCGCTCTTTGGCTGTCTGACGATTCACAACAAAACGCTCAGGCGTCAATAAAACACTTGATTTATAAAACCATAATCTGTTTTCAGGGAGAAGTTCTGCTGGTTGCTAAAAGGACAATCAAATCATTTCAGTTTAAATCTGTTTATGATTTCTGAGGGTGAAATTGTGTATTATTAGATGATGACTAGGATAAATTTAGAAATGTTTAGCTTATAATTTTCTGTCCAAATACATCAAAAGCAGCTTGTTCAGTGCTGACAAGTGGAAAAATGTCTGTGGAAACATAAAGGTTTTATATTTTTGATTGTTTTTATAATAAAACATTAAAGAATCTCAAACTGTCTGTTGTTAATGTCTGAGTGCAGCTTATTTCAAAATTCAACTTATTTAACTGGAACAAATAAAAATCCTCATTTCCCAAAAGAAGGGAAAATATTTCCAGGTCGTTTATTTTTTTGTTCACGCAGAAAGATTTATATTTACCTATAAAACAAATATGATTTTTGACATGTAGGAAATATTATGCCTGATCAAATCTTTTAGAGTTGAACATGTTAATTATATCTAGGGCTGAATGATTAATCAGGTTATGATTAATCATTACCAGATTAATGAGGTATTTATCAATTAATTATGTAATCAATAAATACCTAATCAATCAATTATTGACATCGTCATCAACTAATTTAGAAACTGATTAATAACTAACTGTAGTAAACAGACTAAAAAAGAACATCTGCTCTCCAGATTCTGCCAGTTTTCATCGTATTAATCGATTAGTTGCAGCAGTAATTATATTAAATAATAAAACTTTATTCTCACTCTGCTCGGGTCCAAAATGTAAAAATGACTCAATCATGTTTCAGTTGCAGCGACCAAAATAAATGACTGCTCATATTTTTGATTAATTAAAACAAAATGTGCATCCTAAGAATTTGAGCTTTTGTGGAACTGAAACATAAAAATATCTTTTATGTTTCTATAATTAGTTTTAAAGGAAACCAATTATGCAAAATTTACATTTTGAGCATTTTTCTTCTTCCGTTTTGGTTTTTCTGCTTCTAAATCAGACCGAGCGCTTAAAAACACCCAGAAGATTTTGGCAATAAGTTCATGTTTCCATGTTTTATGGTGTCTGAAAAACGAGCTGTTAAAAAAAAGCCCTGATTGTTAGTCACAATCACGTATTACACCGTTACCTAGCAACCCCGGCTGATCTCCAGCGTTTGGTCAGCTGATTTTTATGCGCTGTACAATGGCTGCTGGAAAAGACAAGAGTTTAGTTGTTGACTTCTTGCATTCTGGCTGGTTGAGCAGGAGGCTCCACTAATGCTTTTCAATGATGTAGAGTTGTATAATTGCTCGTCTGTTTGCAGCTATTTTCACTCCAGATAGGCACAACTAATCAGACTGAAATCTCATCATCTAAGAATGATTTAGTGATAAATAATGAACATGTTTTGTATAGGCCATTGACCGATCCTAATCTGTTCCAGGAAGCTGGTCACCTTTAGAAATCTTAAATTGGATTAAATATTGTGCAGTAAGGTTGTTAATTCCTGAGTGTGAGCTGACCTGTGGCCTCCACCATTCCCTCCAGGATCACAACGATCTCCAGCTCTTCCTTGGCCAGGTGAGCCTGGGAGATCTCCCAGAAGGGACTGTGCTGGTTTATCTCGTGGCAGATGATGAGCGGTGACACCAGGAACAGCCGGTCATCTCCGGTGTTGTAGCCAACGTTAATGTCCGTCTGGTTGAGAGGAATGAACTCCCCCTCCTTGGTCTGCTTGGACTTGATGAGCTTAGCTCTGATCGAAGCCTCTACGATGTGCGAGTTTCGGAGGTCTCCGACTCTGAACATCAGGCACAGCCGTCCGTCTCTCATAGAGATGACAGCGTTGGTGGAAAACACAAGAGTCTCTGCACGTTTCTTGGGCTGCGAGATCTTAACAAACATACAGCCCACCATGAAGGCGTTGACGATGGATCCCAGCACTGATTGGACCAGAAGCAGAACGATTCCCTCGGGGCATTTGTCCGTGATAACTCTGTATCCATAGCCGATGGTGGTCTCCGTCTCTATGGAGAACAGGAAGGCCGATACGAAGCCGTTGAGGTTGTTGACGCACGGAGTCCACTGACCGTCAGCTATATGGTCCAGGTCGCCGCGCAGGTAAGCGATGAGCCACCACATCAGGCCGAAGAACAGCCATGTCACCGTGTACACCAGCACGAAGATGAACAGGTTGAACCGCCACTTCAGGTCCACCAGCGTGGTGAAAATGTCTGTCAGATAGCGGTAGGTCTCACGAACATTCCCGTGGTGGACATTGCACTTCCCGTCTTTCTGGACGTAGCGCTGGATCTTCTTTGCTCTGTCTATCTCTGCCAGCTGCTTGGGCAGGTCCTCCCGGGCCTGCTTGGGCAGTTTGGGCTTCCTGACGGCGGCCGGACTCTCCACATCCTGCTCCATGGGGCCTCAGTGGGATTCAAGCCTATGAGACAAACACGGAAACTGTTAAGAGCTGGCAGCTGCAGGTCTGATTGTCCTTTCTATGTTACCACTAGTTGTTACAAAATGCTATATATCAAATATGACTTAATAAATTATACTTCCTGATTTAACGCCTTGAAATTGGGTCTCTGTCTCTTTAAAAAGCTCCATCTCTTCCTGAAGCTCCGCCTCCAGGAAGTCATCCCAACATGGCTCCTCTATTAACCCTTTAACGTTTTTACCAGCGTTGCTCTGAGCAGCAGCTCCTGTAATGAGCTCAGCTATTTGCTATTTGCTGCTGGCTAGTCTGGGGGAGCTGAGTGGGGGAGGAGCTAAGCCTCGAAGGCGGAGCTAGGTCCACCAGGCGTTTTAACAGCTGAATGGTTGCCATGGAGGCTAACGGACTTCTCAAACATGAAAGAATCACAGCAACACTCCATTATAACATGATATAAAGATCAAAAAAGTAAATTTTACATGATACTGCCCACTTAAATATATTGCAATGAAAGCAATGAATTAATGTGTCTAATTTGACATGTTATTGTTGTTTTGTTTACAATTCACATTTTTAAATGGCAGCAGTTCACATAAAAAAATAAAATAAATAAGTTTTGTATAATCCAGTTATATTTAGCTGAGTCCTCCTTCAGTCCGGTCGACCCGGTTCTACTGGACCCAGAACTCCATCATCCGCTCCACCTTCAGCTGCTGTGGCTCTGAGTCAAACAAACCTGTTCCCCTCCTGGCCTGTGGGGGCGCTGCACCGAGAACCACTGAAGGAAACGACACAAAAACCTCTGAAGACACTGAGAGCAACTTCCTGCTTCACCAGATGGAAACAAGATGGAGGATTTTAGCGGTTGGAGGATTTCTCTTTAGGCTAAAGACCAGGAGCCATTTCTGCTGCTAGCGCTAGGCTAACACGTTAGCTTTGGTTGCATTTACCCAGAATGCCATGCGCTGTAGTCCACTTCCTGCTTTTGGAGCGGTCTCTGGTCCGCTTGGTGATCACATTCAAACCAAACCAGAATTCACTTCAACCGAACCCAGACCGAGGTTTGGAGGACTGGAGCTCAAAGGTCAGAGGTCGGTTAGGTTCACACCTTGGCAAACGGACCGGAGTTGGGTTAAAGTGGACCAAACAGGTCTGGTGTGAATGCAGCCTCAGGGTTCGGTTTGAATCATTCCCTCGGCCGTCTAGCAGGAGAAATCTTTGTAATATTTTACTTAATAGCTTAAGTTAAACATTATGCATTTGAAAACAGCAGCAGATATCAATTCTGTAATTTCAATAAGTTCCATCAATATCTGAGCAGGAGCTAAAAGTTAGAAAGGGGTTATCTTAACTGTTGCAGTAATTGTTGCTTTTCTTTTTAAGTTAAATAAATTAGATAATGTAATGAATTCCTGTTTAGTTTTTATGAAACGTGGTGATGTTATGTTTATATGAAATAGATCACATGGAAACACAAGGCAGCCTGTTTCCAGTACGACCCAGTGGACACATCGGACCAGCCGGATCCGTTTCCTGTGTGAAGACATCGTGTCAAATCAAAACGCTCCGGCTCTCGTTGGTTTAAAGTCCAGAGTGAAGATTCAGCAGAGCGAATGGCGTCGTGTCCCACAGCCAGAGGAAACGTTTCCATTTCACTGCTACCAGGAGAAACGAGTCCAAACCGGCCGCCGAGTTTTAACTCCTGAGAGAAACTGTTGAAAATAAATGTTTTTCACAATCGATCCTGTCTAAAGCAAAGTTCAGAGTTCAGCAAACATCCAGCGCAGCTTCTCTCCAACGCCCACACATTATGTATTTTAAATTAGTGCTGCTCTCTTTACGGTTTTAAAGATATTTTATTTTACATGAAACCAATATTTTTTCTGTGCTGCAGAAAAAATGGGATTGAAAATGAGTAAATTTACGAGATGTACAAATACATGTCAGTAAATTAAAAATGTGTTTTGATGTCTGTCAGATTGATGTAGATGTTTAACATATTTTTCATTAAGCCCACAATGTAATAAAATGTTTTTATTGGTTTGATGTAATATTTTAATCTTAAATGTCACATTTACATTAACTTCCAGTGGGTTAGGGTTATTAATTAACAGAAATAAACACCTGAAAACATCAATGTTATTAATTATATAATGAGTTTCACTTAATTGAGTTACTGAAAAACATTATTTACTGAGATGTGGCTGTAAGGGGGATTTTGTTTGAAATCTTTCAACACAATTCAAACTAAATCTTTAAATATGAGTTATATAATATATTAGCTAATTGCCATTTATATTTGTCTTAAAATAATATTTTCTTTTTTTTTGTAACTTTTTAAATAATTTTCTGCTTAATTGATCACCTCAGACTCTACTTTCCCTTTATCCCAAACTTCCTGTATTATAGAAATGATGCAAAATAATAACTTATAAATAACTTTTATAAGAAGTATATTTTTTACATATTTGTTAAAAATTAGCCTATCAGTTGAGGAGATCAATCTGTTCAGATTATCTGACACAACATGGTGACAGTTTAACAAAAACATTTTATTAGTTAGTGTAGCTTTAGCAGTAGCTAAACATAAAGCAGTAGGCCTAAAAAAACTGTTATAAAATAAACTTTTGGATGCTTGTAAAAAGTGTGATCACACTCCTGGATTAAAATGCTGTCAGGTTTTACATGTGTTCAACACTTTTCCCGTTTTAAAGCTCTCAGACTCCATTTATGTAATATCCAAACATGACCACTCTGATATCAGAGCTGAAGCTTCTGGTTCTGGAGATCCAGGATGCTGCACGGCTCTGCTGGCAGGAGGAAGCAGGAGAAGCAGGAGAAGCAGGAGAAAGCAGGAGAAGCAGGAGGAAGCAGGAGAAGCAGGAGAAGCAGGAGGAAGCAGGAGGAAGCAAGAGGAAGCAGGAGGAAGCAGGAGAAGCAGGAGGAAGCAGGAGGAAGCAGGAGGAAGCAGGAGGAGGCAGGAGAAGCAGGAGGCAGCAGGAGAAGCAGGAGGAAGCAGGAGAAGCAGGAGGAAGCAAGAGGAAGCAGGAGAAGCAGGAGGAAGCAGGAGGAAGCAGGAGAAGCAGGAGGAAGCAGGAGAAGCAGGGGGAAGCGGGGGAAGGTGGGGGAGGAGGGG
>NW_015117053.1:6638-7604 GCF_001443285.1 Poecilia latipinna | reverse complement strand
AGGAGGAAGCAGGAGAGGCAGGAGAAGCAGGAGAAGCAGGAGAAGCAGGAGAAGCAGGAGGAAGCAGGAGAAGCAGGAGGAAGCAGGAGAAGCAGGAGAAGCAGGAGGAAGCAGGAGAAGCAGGAGGAAGCAGGAGAAGCAGGAGGAGGAAAAGCAGAAATGGAGGCGCTGACAGTAAATCTCTCCTCTCTGCTGAAGCCCCTCGCGCTCGCCGGGGGATTATGGGAGCGTGAGCAGCGCTGGTTTCCATGGCAACTCGCGGCTCGGCTCCACGGAGTGCAGCAGGAATGTAAAAGCTGGATGAGGCCACGGCGCTGGGTAACGCCAGCCTGTTTCATCTCGTTTGGACAGAACAATGTCCTGGGAGCTGCCATTCATCTAACATCTGTTTTTTTGTCGCTCGCAATATTCAGAATAAAAATAAATAAATAAAGTAACAATACAGGGCTGTTGGGAAGAGGTTCGCTCCAAAGATACAATAAAAGGGAAACACTGGGAACTAATTACACTGTTAGTAGTACTGCAGACACCAACATGCACATATTTACAACAAAATCATTTAGAAATGTACATTCATGGTGGGTTGGAGTTTGTGACATTATGTTTGGTTTACACGGCAAGAGTTTCAAAACCTGACAAATCCGACAATTAAAAAAATCCTAAATATAACAGATCTGGTTCTACAGTGAGCAGTGCAACCCTCTGTATCGACCCAAAATATCGAGTCGATATCAGTAACAGAACATAAGACTGAAACTTTCATTTCAGAATCCCTCTTAAAATTTTATTTTATTTTTCTATTGTAGATTCTCAACTCTACTGTAAAAAAGATTTTTGCATAGATTTGCTCACAAATAATAACTTTTACACTTTGTTTATTTAGAAAACAATGTGAAAAAATGTATTTGTTTTTCTAATGTTTCTGTTCATAATGTCAATATAATGAAAGCATTTTATAGACACATA
>NW_015117053.1:0-463 GCF_001443285.1 Poecilia latipinna | reverse complement strand
ATCATCCATCCATCCATCCATCCATCACCCATCCATCATCCATCCATCCATCACCCATCCATCCATCATCCATCCATCATCCATCCATCATCCATTCATCCATCCTCCATCCATCCATCACCCATCCATCCATCATCCATTCATCCATCCTCCATCCATCCATCACCCATCCATCCATCATCCATCCATCCATCATCCATCCATCATCCATCCATCCATCATTCATCCATCCATCATTCATCCATCCATCCATCATTCATCCATCCATCCATCATTCATCCATCCATCAATCCATCATTCATCCATCCATCATCCATCCATCCATCCATCCATCATCCATTCATCCATCATCCATCCATCCATCACCCATCCATCACCCATCCATCCATCATCCATTCATCCATCATCCATCCATCCATCCATCCATCATCCATTCATCCATCCATCCATCCATCACCCATCC
>NW_015117052.1:12199-23639 GCF_001443285.1 Poecilia latipinna | reverse complement strand
TCCTTGACTTACTGCTGCTGTGTTTATTTATCACCACCAGGTGGCAGTAATAACACAAATCTTTTCTCTGTTTTCTTTCAGCAATAAACTCACATTTTCTTCAGTGCTGATTAAATACAACGTAAAGTTTTGATCAAACATCTGTTTGATCAAAACTTTACTTCACTGATGTTTATTCACCTAGATTTTTTCAAGCCAGAGTTTTCTACTCAAAGTGTAACGGTGAGATGAAAACTGTTCTTCACTTTATACTTGTAAATGTTGCTGAACAATTCAATAAATATTTTAAAGCTGCATCAGTAATTGTGCCTTGTATACTGACTGATGTTGTTCCTGATGTCCTGCTGCCTCTCCTCCTCCTCCTCTTCCTCTCTCAGGATGAAGATGATCTCCCTGCTGCTCCTCATCCTCAGCTCATGTCTCTGTGGTCAGTCTCCATCTTGTCTTTGTGACAGAAAGCTCTCTAGATGGAGCTGAAAGACCCCCATGTTCCAGTTCTCAGAGTGTCTGCTCCTCTCTTTCCCTCTCTGTCTCCTCAGCAGCAACATTTGTAGTGAATGTGACCCAGAGCAGCTATGAGGCAGAGGAGAACCACAGCATCACTCTGGAGTGGACCTTCACCACCAGGACTCAGGGATCCTACAGGGAACTGTTCATCTGCTGTGAAGCGAACACGGATCATGGAGTCTTTGTTCTCTATCATGTCCATGATGGTGTTGAGTTTCCAGAGTCTCAGGATGATCAGTTTTCAGGACGAGTCCAGAGTGACAAAGACGTCCTCAGAGAAGGACGAATCAGACTCCATGTGTCCAGACTGAGGACTGAAGACTCTGGTCCGTATCGATGTGGAGTGAAAACTAAAGATGGATCTGGGATTAAAAGCTGCAGACTCAACGTCTCTGGTGAGTTTATGTTGCACTATCCAAACTCCAAACATAATAATGGAATGTCAAAACTTTTATAGCTGTGGGAAAACTTTAAGGCTCCTTCACTGTTCTGTCCGTCCAGCAGCTACTGATGTCGCTCCAAAACAGAGACCGACCTTGGATCCAGAAGCAGAAGGTCGAGGAAGGATCGGCCTCCATGTTTCTCTGGGACTGACAGCAGCAGTTGCAGCAGCTCTGATCTTCAGATTCTTCTTCAGTTCTATAAAACATCAGAAGGATTCAAATAACTTGTCAGCCTCTTGGAAGATCCTGAAGGTCCATTATGCTGCTGGACAAATGGCTTCATGTTGGACTAGAATATGTTGGTGTCCAGAGGAGGTTTTAGTTTGACTGCTGGGTGTCCAGGTCCTGCTGCTAAACAAACCCAGATCATTATTCCTCCACCACCGAGCTTTACAGTTGGTTTGGTGAGTTGAAGACTAGAAATCTGGTTCTTCATTGAGATGCAGCTGTGAAAACCAACAATCTGCTGCTGATCCATTTAGAGACAAGATTTTATTGGTGACTCTCCATCATACTGGTTCAGCCTTTTCCCTACCGTTTTGTCATGACCTTTAACCTTTAACAAGCTACTTGAGGCCTGGAGAGTAATTTGAATGCAATTGTTCCTTAGCAGTGAAAGACTGGAGTTTGTGAAATTTACATTTTTATGTTACTGTGAATATTTTTATGAGACTGTTTCTGTGTCATATTTAATTAATGTATTTAATTAATGTAGCATATTTAGACTGAAAGAGGATGCTACTATTGAGCCCAATGCTCTTTATCTGTAGCTTGTATGTTAATAATTTTCTCATGTCTTTAATAAATCCATATTTTTGCAGACATGTCAGAATCTGTCCTGCTTTTGGAAATTTGTTTAACCCACATGCAGAAACACCATCAGGAGATCAGAAAATTTATTTTAGCTTTATTTACAACAAGTTGAAAAGTGTGATAATGAAGGTCCAGGACAGGAACAAAATCCACGCTGGCAGGCTGGTTAGGAATAGTGGGGACAAAAGAGAGACGCGAGTCCAGCAGGGTGCTAAGGTCGGATGGTGACAGTGGTGCAGGCAAGGCGATCCGCCATGGAGGGGCGAGAGTTGGGTCAAGAGGAGGTTTGCCGAAGTGGGAGGAAGTTTCCAAAGAAGATCCTGGTGGTGCAAGTGGCAAGGCACACCGGTTCCTGTTAGTGTGTCCCAGAGGCGATGGAGGATGAGGGGCGGAGCAGGTTCAGGTAGAGCGGCGGTGGAGCAGTGATCAGCCGCAGGGGCGAGAGCGCAGTGGGGGTCGAACAGGAGAGAGGAAACCACCATCTGGGTGGAATCCCAAGTAGAAGCGTATCTAGCAGGGCAGAACACAAACGTAGGTGAACTCTGAATTCAATAGGCTTCAGATCTGAGACTCTGAGGGGCTGGAGTCAGGAAAACACTCTGGACTCAGAGGACCGGCAGCCGGCTCTTCTTATGCTCCACTAATGAAGGAAGATGAATCGCAGGTGTGCAGGAGAACCTCAGAGAGGCTCAGCTCCCAACCTGCTTCCTGGACATCTAGTGAGGGAAGGAAGGGACTTATGGGTGGTGACAGAGGTTCCCAACAGGATCTTTATTCACTGTTGAAATGTTTGATTGTTTCCAGAACTGAAATCAACTCTGGCAATACGAGTTTCTTACTAAACTGATGATCTATTCATTGAAATGTACAAATCTGTTCTCTCTCTGGTTTTAACAGCAGAAATTGAAGGTGCAGTCCCAAACTTCATCAGTCCAAGGCCAAACAGATCTTTGACTGAGATCCAGTGAATATGCCTAATAAGAGTTACTGCGCCTTTTTAAATCACCTTAACAACAATATCATACATTGTTTCCAAATTAAAGAGACAAGTGAGAAAATGGCGTCAGTTGAATTAGAAACAAAAAAAGGATGAAATCAGAGCAATGTTTAAAGATGCTTGGTTTAACAATATTAATTTTAAAATATATTAAAAATATTTTAATGTATGATTCTTCATGTGTTCCTGACTCTTCTGCTTTGGACTTTGCTGGTTAATCTGTTAATGTTGTTGTGTTCATTGTGGGACAACAGAGAGAAACATGGAGTTTTCTGACTGTTTCTGATGTTCTTGTAGGGCAAGTTTAGACCAGAGTGCCAGAAACCTTTCTTATCCAAAGCTGAACTTTTATTTTCGGTGTTTTTCCACACATATTATTTTGAGACTGAATGTGACAGTGCATGTTCCAACAAAGCAAAAAGGGAATGTCTGAGGAGAATTTAATGTCACTTCTGGGCACAGCCTTTTTGCTTGAAATGAAATTCTGCTGGAAATTTCAAAAGTTCTCAAAACAGAACTTCTGCACAACATACTGCATTCTGTCATACTGCCCAGGGGCCTCATGCGTAAAAGAGTGCACAGTTTTCACACTAAAACTTGGTGTTTGCATTCATTGATATTTTTTTTGTTGAAATTGTGTAAATCATGGATCTATGAATAAATATTTAGTCACCTGATTTGCTGTTGATCAGAAGCCTCCAACCATCCATCCTGTCCAACAAATAATACATCAAGATACCCACCATGCACAGGGAGAACATGCAAACTCCATGCAGAAAGACCGGGCTGGGAATCGAACCCAGAACCTTCTTGCTGCAAGGCAACAGCTCTACCAACTGCGGCCCGATCTGAAACATGTTCTGGTGTTTCACTGCTGCTGTGTTTGTTTATCACCACAAGGTGGCAGTAATGATCTGTTTCAACATGGATCTTTCCTGTTTTGTCTTCAGTATTAAACTCAACTTTTCCACCATGTTGATGAAAAATAACTGAATGTTTATGAACCAGCTGATCCAACATCTGTCCTGATGTTCTTCATCACTTCACTGATGTTTATTCATCTGATCATTTCAGGTCAGATGTTTGTGAGATGAAGTTCAGAGGAAACTTCCAGAAAACTGTTCTTCATGTTATCATTTGTAAATGTTGCTGAATCATTAAATAATTATATTGAAGCTGAAGCAGATCCATCTGATTCCAGGTCTGAACTGAAGTTTCTCCTTTTCTCTCCAGCAGCTGCTGATCAGCTTCAACCTCCGACTGAGAATCTACAACCAGACAGTCGAGGAAGAATCGGAGTTCATGTTTCACTGGGACTTTTTGCTCTTATTATTTATGTTTTACATCAGTTTTAAAATGCAAACTAGAAAGAAAATATGTTTATAATAAAACAGATGAGTTTCTCTCAGAAATTACACCTGGAATCTGAAAGTATAATACAATATTAAGATATTATTCATTAATAGTTTATTATTATTAAGGGAGTAATGAAGAAATATTTGAGCAAATATCTAGTTTGATTTTAAAGGTTAAGTTTTAGCACAGCTGTTAAAACTTTCCTCTGAAAAATGCTGATAGTTTCTTATGTTTTCTAAACTCTTAACTATTTATTAAAGTTTAAATGTTGTACATAGTTGTGAATAAATGTCAACACATTGTAAACAAGATAAAGTAAAATATGTTCTGTCTTGCTTTTTTGTGTGTGCTTTTTTTTGTGAAATTGTGGAAATAAATATTTTCACTTATAAATCTGTCAAGTTTAGTTTTAATTTTTCACATTTTCTCAACAGTTTATCAAAACTTAAAAATAGATTCATCCAGGCCATCTTAGTTGTTCTAAAGTTTAATTTGCTCAAAGTAACAAAGTCAGTTTTAGTGATTTAAACTCACCTGAGTGAAGTTGCCCCCCCACCTTCTTCAAATCAGACACAATTGGTGTCAAACGTTTGTGTTGGTTTGGCTTTGAAGATATTAATGAAAGTGTAAAGGTCAGAAGCGGGCGGGGGGCTGGTTGACCTTTTGACCTTTACACTTTCATTAATATCTTCAAAGCCAAAGCATCACAAACGTTTGACACCAATTTTGTCTGATTTGAAGAAGGTGGGGGCCAACTTCACTCAGGTTTTAACCTCTGCAGCTGAACCTGAAACATGTGAAGAGACACAATCTGCCTGGAAACGAGGAAAACTCTGAGATCAGAGGAGAATCACTGAGTGGAAACGAGTCTGGATGGAAAAAAGTCTTTATGCCATCAGTTTGGAGCAAATGTCAGAGTTTCTGATTCTTTAGTTGTTTATCCTGAACATCTTTACTGAACGTCTCTGATGATTCAGTCACATTTAATCACAGGCTGACCTGAACATCCAACATTTATTAACTCTTTAATTCCTCATCCTGGATCCAGATGTTGAAGCTGAAGCTGCTTTGATTGGAGGAGAAATCATCAGAAGAAGAAGACGGAGGAGCTGATGGTATCAATAATTCACCAATATTAACTTTCTCATTTATTGGAGCCACTTCAGCTTTGAACGGTTTTACACGTTAGAGGAACCTGAAGTTAAAACTGGAGAAAAGATTCAGAAATATTCTGTCTTCCTCCAGGACTCTGGGTCTGTTTTTCTCTCAGAGTCTCTTTTATAAAAACATGATTTTATCAAACAGCTTCTATGAACACATGAAGGGTCATTGATTCATTAAAAGCGCTAAAATATTTCTCTCTCGTTTCTCAGTAAGACCAGGAAGTTTTTTTTTTTTTTTTTTATAAGACCAGGAAGTACAGACCGCAGCAGCAAGGAGGAGCAGTCAGCCAGGATGCGTTCAGGTAACCTCGGACGTTGAAATTTTAAGAGACAAATGGGACAGATTATAGTAAAAATAACAAAACAAAAATAAAAGGGTTCAACATTAACATCAGATTTATCTAATCAAGCATTTTCCTAAACCAGCAGTAAGAAGTTCAATCTGTGTGTTTCTATTAAATCAGTCTGACCGAGGCGTCCTTCGTTCATCGTCATTCAGTGGTTTTACGTCATCAGTGATATGAATTTGCGGTTCTCATTCTCTCTCATGGACTGCAGCGGATGAATGAAGCTCATGTCTGAGACCTTCTGGGTGACTAATTTATTTAGTTTTTGTCCTCCAGTTTTTCTCTGTGAAGTTTTTTGCTGAGAAGCAGCGATAACTCAGCAGATCCTCTGCAGAAAATCAGACGAGTTTCTACAACAGAAAGTCATTGCAGCTCTGATGAAACCGATAAAACCTGCAGCCTCTAAATGCAACAAAGAGGTGAGGATATCAGTTAGAACAACATGATCTCAGACCTGCTACTTGTTGTTTTCCTCAAACTGATCAGCGGACTCAGACGAAGATGATCAAACTTCTTTCTGCAGGTTTTCCTTTCCAAACGAAGCGGAACCACTTGGTGGTTCCACAATGTTTGGTTTCCTTTAGCAACCAGGATCTGTTGCTCCCTTTGCTCACATTGTTTCAGATGAACTAGTGATATTTAAGCGTTGAACTTGTTTCATACGAAGTAAGAGATGAGTACAAACGTGAAAATGAAAATATTAATGAATTAAAATCTTGATAAAATATTAAACAAAACAAAACAAACAACAAAAACAGAGAAACTTCATGAACAGATCTATATTCACCTCCACCAAGTTAAACTCATGTAATCTGATCTGATTTAATAAATGTTTTCTGGCATTCAGTGACACATAAACTCCATAAAATACAGACTGAAGCATAAAACAAAGATAAACAGTAAAAGGTTTATGTTATTGAGACTGAATTAATATGTTTAATGAATATATTAATTAACTTAATTCAGGTTTTATTTAATAAATCATTTAGTCTCTTTTGATGAATTGAAGTATATAATTTAATATTAAATAAACCTTTTTCAATTAATGAACACTTTGCAGATCATAGAAGCAGTGGATTATGGGATTGTTCAGCTTTAGTTTGTAACTTTGTTATTAATAGAGAAAGAATAAAATCACAAACTCCTGCAGATTTTCAGGTTGATGATTAATAATAATTAATCTCCTGAATCCTGACAGATTAAATTAATCTCCATAAAAATAAAGTTTCTGCTCTGAAATCAGAGGAAGTTGAAGCTGCTGCTGTATTTACTTATGGCCACAAGGTGGCAGTAGTGCTGTTTTTATTTTTACATTTTCCCACTGTATTATAAGCTGGTGGGCCACCAGACTTTACAAATATGATGTATAAATATGAGACAGTAATGATGATTACATTAGGTTTATAGTGACCCATTGATGAGGACGAGGTGCAAAGTGGGTCGTCCTGTTAGTCTCACTATTATTTCCAAATTATGATGTCGGCTTGTGCATGTCAGAATTTTTGTAACTTTTAACATTTTTCAACACAAAAACATGGTGGACTGACCTACTGACCCTGACACTGAGCTTAACGGGTGAAAAATGTTTTACCATAACAGATTCAAAGAAACTTTAATCATTATCACAAAACTAGAAAGTTGAGGAGTTTCTACCTGATGAATCTAAAAGTCAGACTGTAGATGTTCCTCATAATGTGACCGATGTTTACTAATGTCCTGCTGCCTCTCCTCCTCCTCCTCTTCCTCTCTCAGGATGAAGATGATCTCCCTGCTGCTCCTCATCCTCAGCTCATGTCTCTGTGGTCAGTCTCCATCTTGTCTTTGTGACAGAAAGCTCTCTAGATGGAGCTGAAAGACTCCCATGTTCCATTACTCAGTGTGTCTGCTCCTCTCTTTCCCTCTCTGTCTCCTCAGCAGCAACATTTGTAGTGAATGTGACCCAGAGCAGCTATGAGGCAGAGGAGAACCACAGCATCACTCTGGAGTGGACCTTCACCACCAGGACTCAGGGATCCTACAGGGAACTGTTCATCTACTGTGAAGCGAACACGGATCATGGAGTTTTAGTTCTCTATCAGGTCCATGAAGGAGTTGAGATTCCAGAGTCTCAGGATGATCAGTTTTCAGGACGAGTCCAGAGTGACAAAGACGTCCTCAGAGAAGGACGAATCAGACTCCATGTGTCCAGACTGAGGACTGAAGACTCTGGTCTGTATCTGTGTGACGTGAAAACTGAAGATGGATTCAACTCTGGAAGATGTCGACTCAACGTTACTGGTGAGAAGAAAGTAATGGAAATGTTTTCCAATGAACAGTTAGAAACTGACATTTATATCCATGATAAACATAATTATCTTAAAGTTAAAACCTCTTGAGTAAGTAAATAATTTCTTTTCTTTTCCAGCAGCTGCTGATTATCTCCAAACTCAGAGACCAAATTTGACTCCAGAACCAGAGAGATGGACACATATCATCTGGATTAAAGTAGCAGCTGTAACATTTGTGATTATTCTAGTTGTAGTTCTAATTTATACTCATAGGAGAAGCAAGACATCTTTAACTCAACAGACTCTTTGAGAAACACATGAACTATGTGGGAAAAGTCTTGATTTTCTGTTTTAAAGAAATAAAAGACTTTAAAACCTTATAAATCAGTTTTCAGTTAAATAATTTTTTTTATATATATAAAGTCTCTTGTCACTGCTGTTGGGTTTACCTCTAATAAGAACACTGTAAATTATTGTCTCAGATGTTTATGTTTAATTCCAGTTTTATTAAATGTAGTTTTTTCCTCCTGATCTCCATCAGCTGCTGTTTTTGTTGCTCCATTAAATCTTCATCCAGCTGTTTCACCTCAGTGAGCATCAAACCTCATGAACATCCAGATGTTAACTAATAAACTCAACTTTAGTAGAAATCATTTCATCCAGATGGAAAACATCAAAGTCATCAGAGGAGAGTTAAGTTATAAATATCACATTTTATTGCTGTTGTATATTATTGTGATACTTTTTCTTGTTTTTCTTCATAACTAAATGTTATGAATAAAATTATATGAAAACTAAAATGTTTCTATTTGTTCATAGCAAACATTTTGCATAATTAACTCACCAACCACCAATCTTAATAATTTGTCCAGTTTTCCTCCAACAATCCATAAATAACATTTTCTTGTGATAAATAATAAATAATTTAACTAACAGGACAATAATCTCCTCTCTCTGAGTAAATGAACGTCTCCAAAGCAAACAGCTCAGTTTCATCTCATTAATATATTCTTAGACATTGTGGATCGTCATAATTTCTCTTTTTAAAACTGACTCTAAGGTAATTTATTCATGTATAATCTGCCATCTTTATGTTTATTAAAAATAACCTTATTTTTATTACAACAAACCCTCTTAGACAAATCTTTTCACAATAAACCAGCTGGAAACCTTTTTCTCTTATGAAGTTTTTGTGACGATCTGTTTTCTGTGTAGTTATTTTTGAGGTTTTTCTGTGTTTTGTTCTGTTTCCTGTGAGTCTCTGTCGTCCCTGTTTGCTCCCAGTTGTGTCCAGTTCCCTGATTTCCTCCCTGTGTGTTTAACCCCACCTGTTGTCTCTGTCCTTCGTCGCTCCTCGTCTGTTTGTCATTTGTCTGTCTGTTTCCATTGCTGCCTGTATTTCTCAGTTTGTTCCTGGTTCTTTATTAAATCATAATTTCATCATGACTACCCAGGTTCACCGGCGTCTTCCTCACCTCCAACCACTGGACATCATGACAGTTTTATTGTTTTCAGAGGAATTTGATGCAGTTCAGCATTAAAGACTTTAATGTTTTTCAGAGAACTGGTGTTTAAATTAAATAGCTTCCTATTAAATATTTCTGTCTAAAATCTGGTAAAATATCCTCTAATAATCTGATGAATCATCTAAACATTCATTTAAAATAAATGTTCAACATTCAGATCAGCCCTTAGTTCACAGATGATGATAATATCTTCCTCATTAACCTGATAGAGTCTCTGAGTCATTTTGGTCCCAAAAGGTGAATTAATATTATTTAGTGATTCCATCTGATGTCTGATATTCAACATGTCTGATGTTATTATAATAATCATCAAGTCTCTCCAGTTAATCTCCATCTATTGGTTCTAGTTTTCTGACTGAGCCTGAAAATCCCTCAGCATGACGACATTTTATACTGAGCTGCTGTCATCGTCACTCATCGTGTAAAATCCTGGTAACAGGAAAAACTGAAGAGTTTTCTAAAACCTTTTGGTCCATTGGTCAGAACCAGAAGAATTTTATTGTCATTGTCAGAAAGACAACGGAAATGCAGGTCCAGTACAACCATCCATTACACAACACCACACTGGGAGGGGGGTGAAGTGGAAGAGGGGGGGGGGAAGTTGGTTGATCTTTACTTGTTGCAACGTGATGAATGTTTCTGCCACCAGGGGGCGACAGCAGCCCATTCCAGACAGTCATGTCTGAACCTGGAAATGAACAAAAGTTACCTTTACCTTTCACATCTACGTCATCTGACTCTGCACTTCTGAACCAATCAGAAACCGAGGCAGAGTTTGTCGTTTAAGGAAGTCATTGCAGCATTTCTGTCTCCAACCCACATGTCACAGACTTTGTTTAGACCATTAAATCATTGGTTACATACATTTTTAAAACATTTAAACATTTAGTAAATCCAGATCTACCAAGTATTTTGTCTCCTTCCTTAAAGTTTTCCTTCCAGTTTTTCTCCTCCCTCTCTGACTTTATCAGCCTGTAAAATCAAAGCGATGTTTCTGTGTTTAGCTTCATCAGCTGGTTTCCATGCCGACCTCTGGGTCTGAAGGACTGTGAGGTTCAGCCTCTGCTGGTCTGAGAGCTGNAAACCTCCATATAACAGAAACTGAAACACTAAAACGAAGATGAACAGTAAAATATTTATGTTAATGAGTGAATGAATCTGTTTAGTGAACAGATTCATTAATTTAATTCAGGTTTTACTGAATAAACCATTTAGTGTCCTCTGTGATCAATGTCCAGTTATGGGTCTGAATAGACAGAAATGAGTAATAAGTTTTAGCTGAACTAGATGATCAATATCTGCGTTTTATCTGAAATTGGTTTAACTTTTGAAAATGTTTCATTTCTTTTATGTAAAGAATAATAAATAAACACACTAAGGCTAATGCACAAATTAACATAATTTATGCTGCAATAATAATGGAATAACTAAACACAAAACTTTTCTTCTGCCTTCTGAATATTTTAATTAATCAGACTTTTCCATTTGACTCAAAACCTGAAATATGAGACATTTTAATTAATTTACAGATTTATTTTATTTTATTGCTAAATCTTTTTTGATGAATTTAAATAAAGAATTTAATATTAAATAAATGTTTTTCAAATAATGAACACTTCACAGATCACTGAAGCAGTGAATTATGGGATTGTTCAGCTTTAGTTTGTAACTTTGTCATTAATAGAGAAAAAATAAAATCACAAACTCCTGCAGATTTTCAGGTTGATGATTAATAATAATTAATCTCCTGAATCCTGACAGATTAAATTAATCTCCATAAAAATAAAGTTTCTGCTCTGAAATCAGAGGAAGTTGAAGCTGCTGCTGTATTTACTTATTTACTTATGGCCACAAGGTGGCAGTAGTGGTGTTTTTATTTTTACATGTTTTACCGCCTTTTCCAACTGTATTATAAGCTGGTGGGCCACCAGACTTTACTTCCTCCAACCATCATGTATAAATATGATGTATAAATATGAGACAGTAAAGATGATTAAATTAGGTTTATAGTGACCCATTGA
>NW_015117052.1:0-6872 GCF_001443285.1 Poecilia latipinna | reverse complement strand
TTCATGACAAGCAAAGTAATCAGATATCAGAGAAAAAACTTAACTGAAACACTGGATGACATCATCAGGCTCTGCTGCTCCACCTCATCAGCTTTTGCTTCTCCTCTGTAGAGAGAAAGAGAACACAAACAAGGAAAATAGGAAAATTAATCTAATAATGAACTACTGAGCACAAAGACTGAACATAAACTAGAAAATGACTGAACTAAATTAAACCAGAAACCAGACAGAAATAATCTGAACTAAGAACCCAGAAAACCAAAAACATCCCAGGAAGCTGCTGATAAAAAAAACAACAAATATTTAATTAAATTTAATAAAATTAAATTTCTGTTGGATTCTATTTGAGCAGAAATATACAAGTAAAGGTCGTTTAAAATTTCCCAGTCTTAAAAACAATACATTGTTGTCATGGTTGCGCAACACTACAACTGTCCGAAAGTAAAAAATGTAAGAAGAAAGATCCTCCAGTGACAAACCCAGAGGGAAACCAAAACCAGAACCAATCAGAGCTGATGTAGCTGAGCTGCTCCAACATGGCTGTCATGGAAGAAATTTCTTTAACAAGAGTCTGGATGAGAAGAAATAAGAAATTTATTAAAACCTTGCAAGGTGAGAACAGAAATACAGAGTCAAGGAGTCTGTCAGTCTGTCTGACCAACAGTGGATCTGGCTTCCTGTTATAGGCTCTGGTCAGAGAAGAGAGACTTGATTGGACAATAGGTGTGAATCCCTGATTGTGATGGATCAGGGAACTCGGATGGTCTGGTCATTTGTTTGTTGTTAAGGAAAGGAGGCTGTTGTCTGATGCTAAAGATGGCAGATAAGTTTTACTTTGGGGAAGCAACACTAGATGGTCTCCAGGATCAAGGATCTCCTGATGTTATATTTCATTGCAGAGGTCAATATGAGAGCTGCTTCTCTAATCTCATGATCCGACTGCAGATAAACTGAAGTGAGCAGATAAACTAAAGTGAGTGAGTTTGTGGTCACAAACTCACTCACAAACTCACAAAGTGAGTAGAAACACAATCTAGTTTGTGAGTTTGTGACCACAAACTCACAAACTCACAAACTGACTCACTTGTGACCACTTGTGACCACTTTGTGTGAGTTTGTGACCACAAACTCACAAAGTGAGTTTGTGGTCACAAGTGAGTCAGTTTGTGAGTTTGTGGTCACAAACTCACAAACTGACAAACTGACTTATTTGTATGTTTATAGCTCTTACGGTGTGTTCACACATAAAGGCTGTTAAATAAAGAGAAGTGAACCATGAGTTAAAGAGAACATCTTTTTGACCGGGAGTTTGTGAGTTTGTGGTCACAAGTGAGTCAGTTTGTGAGTTTGTGACTCACAAACTAGAAACACAATCTAGTTTGTGAGTTTGTGACCACAAACTCACAAACTGACTTACTTGTGACCACAAACTCATGACTGTGAAAGGAGGCCGGTTCTTTCAACTCAAAATTAGATCTTAATTCTGGAGACACAATTTGCTTAACTTAGTAAATATAAATGTTTTCTATATTAAAATTCTTCTGCTGTGTCCATTGTGATCTTGGCCTTAATGTCTGCCAGGAGGATTTGACAAACTGTGTTTCTGAACACAATTGGGTGATGGAAGTGTTGGGCTGTTCATATCACAGCAGAAGTCTGAATCCATGTCAACAGAAGTCAAACAAATGTATGAGTCAGACTCATACATATGATATGAACAGTCCTCTCTGGAGCAGAACCTGCCTGGTTCACCTTCCCAGATCAGTATCAGTACCTCAAAAAAGGTTAAGAACTACTGATCTAGAAATAATGAACTTTTATGCTTTAATTCTCTGTCCAGTTGTCTGTTTGCTTCACCTTGAAAACTTCCAGCCTTCGCTGTCAAGCCATAATGTTTCTGTTGTTTAACAATTAATTAGAAGATTTCACTCTCCTGGTTGTAAACTTTTCTTTTTGGAGGAAATATTTGCTTTTGTTGCACATTTTAAATGATTTGGTACAGGTCGTGCCTTTAGCAAACAAAAGGTGTGATTTTGGCCACTATTTAGTAGGTTTAGGTAGCTGTTGTGAAAATGTTCAGTTTTAGTTGATGACTGCATGAAAGCTGTCAGGAAAAACGGTAAAGATGTACAGCTTTTGTTGTTAGGAATGTTGTTTGAAACACCTGTAATACCCGCTGACACGTTAAGAATTTTTAACTTCCTCTGTGCTCTTCAGCACTGATCATCATCCTCTCCAGTCGTAATGTGGGTGTGGCTTTAAACTACAAGAACCGAAAGTTGGATCTGTCTCTACGTCAGTTTCAGCTTCAGCTCAAAGCGAGGTGAGTTCTCCGTTTTTCCTCGGTAACATTTAAATAATACATCAGGCGTTATAAATATTAATTATAACCAGTTGTAATTTGTTGTTTTTTTTACATTCAGGATTAAAGTTTCAGGTATTTTTGTTAGAAGAAAAAAATGTCTCTAGTCAGCTTAATCTGTTCATTACATTAAGGAAATAAGGAATAAAAATCTGTTGGTAAATTAAATTTATTACCAGATTTCTCTAATTCACACGTCAATAAGTTGTTAATTCAACAACATTGCGCAAAATCTTTCAGTCACAACACTGGTAGTAAAGGGAAGTCATGGCGCTCTGGATTGAATGTTGTGATGGCGCCCCCTACTGTTAAATGACGGTATGGTGTCGAAGTGGGAAGTCTTAGAAAAGAGGGACGATCAACTTAAAGGGCGACTGACACGCCTTTTAAGTTTCTCTTCCTCCTTTGGCTATAAATGCCCATCATATTGATTTGTGGCTCAGTTTCTAATCCTCCTCTGAAGACATTTGTCACCATGGACGCTTTCTTGTTTTTCACGGTTCTTTTCCTTACATCGGGACCTGCATTAGCAGATACAGGTTAGTCTCTATAGTCATTTGCTTCAGATATTGTTATGCTAGGAATTTATCTACTGAACTTTTAATTTATTGATTAAAACCAAAAATACTGAATGAAATTCTGGTTAAATGAAATAATGTTTCTGAAGAAGTTTTCATGCTTGTTCAGGTGCTAAATTGTCAATTTAAAATGCAGTCGGGCTTTTCTGCAAAGTTAACGCAGCGCTGAAAATAGTAACGGCAGAAACAAACGTCCAGAAAACTATAAAACAGCTGAAACACTGGGTGCTTTTAAACTTAAAACCCACCTGTTTAGAGTTGCTTATTGCAAAATTAGGGTTAGAGTGTGGGTTTTGATATCTTTGATGTTTTTATGTTTTTACCTTTTTAATCTATTTTTCTTCTTCTTCTTCTTGAAAAATGTCTTTAATGTTTTTATCTTTACTTTTTAATTTCTTTTTATTTCTCTTTCTCACCGTTTCCGTTTTAATGATGTAAAGCCCCCCTCGAAAACGTCCCAGTTAAATGACATTTAACTAAAGTCCTACAGGGTTTGGAGTCCCAGTTGACGTGTTTCAACTAAAAACCTGGAGGTTGGAGTCCTTGTCAAACTGTGTTTTTGACTAAAGTCCCAGAGGGTTAAAGGCCCAGTTACACAATGTTTAAGTCCTAAAAGGGGTGCGTGTTTTAATGTTTTCAAAATCTCTTTCTCTTTATCATTGTTTATTCAATGTCACATGCTGTTTTTATTTTAACTATGTAAAGCACTTTGAAATGCCTTGCTGCTGAAATGTGCTATACAAATAAAATTTGATTTGATTTGATTTGATTTGAAATGAAGTTCACCCATTAAGACCTCTAAGTTTTTTATGAGGTTTATTAGAAAAGAATGAATGGATGATTGTGGCAAATGTGAAACCGGAGATGTAATAGGGTCGTTCTGTCAAAGTGAGAATTCAGTCTCGAAAGGGTTATTAAGAGTTGCAGTGAAAGTGAGTCATGTTAAAGGACCGGACCTTTGTCATCAATGTTCCTACGTTGTTACATGAAAAGTGTGCAGTGATGCTACTGAATGTAAATCATGATGTTTCTTCAGCAGGACAGGAAGTAGAAACTCAAGCAGAAACAGTTTAACTCTACAAGATTTAAGAGAACTTAAAATTCAAATAATTAAATCGTAAAAAGATTTAAACTAACAGAAAAGTTTGAATAGCTGAATGAAATACATTAATAAAAATAACATGAGTCCTTGTTAGATAGTTTGAAACAATTCTTGTTTTAAAGTCCAGATCCATTGATCCAGTCCAGGTCAGAGTCCAGTGTCTCTCCTTGGTCTCTGCTGCTGCTGGAAGTGGACCGGGTCACTCTGACCTCTGACCTTTCTGCTCTGTTTCTCTGTAGTTCATAAAAACATCTCAGCTGTTCCTGGACAGAACAACGTCTCTCTGCCATGCCGACTCCCCAACAACAAACCTGCTGTGGTTGTGCAGTGGACCCGACCGGACCTGGAACCAGAATATGTCCTCCTGTTCAGAGACGAGCAGCCGGACCCAGAGAACCAGCATCCATCTTTTAGGAAGCGGGTGGAGCTGCAGGACAGACGGATGGAGGACGGAGACGTGTCTTTGCTTCTGAGCAACGTGACGACCAACGACACGGGAACATACGAGTGTCGGGTTTTCCAGAGAGAAGCAACCGGCAGGAAGAGACGCACTTTGACCTCTGACCCCATCTGGACCGTCTTCCTGGATGTGGCGCCTCCTACTGGTGAGTTTTCATGGTTTCTATGTTCCAGTGAAAGAAGGAAGCTGCATAAAGTGGTTTAATGTTCAATCAGTGAATCTTCTTAAAGGTAAAATGTCTCCAGAGTCTCTGTGGCTAATCTAGGGGGAATATCCCTTTAAGGCCAGATGTGGTTCTGGTTCTGCAGTGAACCTGTCAGCCCAGATGTTTGTGTTTGTAAAGCTGCTGCAGAAGCAGCTGGTCTGAGAGCAGCAGATGAAGAGAAATGGATTCTGACCTTCAGCTCTGATTCTGTTTGAAAGAAAACACGGAGGGAAGAAAAGAAGATGGAAGCAGAAACAAACATGTTGGACTGATTGTTGGAGCCGTTCTGATGGTTCCACTGGTTACTGGGTTGGTTCTTTGTCTTTATTTAATGAAGCAGAAGATGAACAGATCACCAGACCCACAGCGAGGGTTTTGGTTGTTCCAGTTCAGATCCCCAACCTTCATCCTCAGGGTCCAGCGTCCTCCATGATTTAAATGTGACCTTCAGCTCTAATGATTGTAATAATTGTATTATTTCCTCTGCAGCCCATCAGGTTCTGCAGGAGTTTTAATCACTGGATCATTTATGTCCTAAAGCTGCAGGACTTTGAGGACCAGGTTGGGGTCACTGATCCAGTTGACCTCAGTTTGGTTTCTGCAGCTGTTACAGTTGATATCTTGATGCAGTGAAAGTTAATTTCAGTATTTTGAACAAATCAATTTAAAGAAGCAGAAACACATTTATTAAACATTTATGCACAAAAAACCGTTTTGCAGCTTAAGAATCAATAATTTTATCTATTGAATTTGTTCAAAAAAAAGTGAGAAGGTTACACTGTTTTTATTCTTCAATATAAAACATGTATATATGTATATAATCTAAAACTATGCCGTAATATTTTTGTTTCTTTATTTCCTCCATAACTATTTAAAATAAAGATATATTTATACATCTTTGATTATATAGTTTTATATATTTATACTGTTTCACAAAGTCCCTCCACAGGTTGATGTTCATGTGTCTCAATGTTATTTTATTTTTATTGTTCATATCTACCCTAACATTGTGCCTCCTTCTCTTTCTGCAAATTATTCTTAAATATTTTTGCATAGTTAATCATGTCTGAACTTTATCTTGTGGGTTTACTTTCAATGGAAATTTTAATGTACATGATTTTGTAAAATATGTGTTGATTTAATTTTACTGTATTAAACATCCTGTTGCTCTTTTCAGAAATGTGATTATTGGCTGCAGAGTAGATTTTATTCCCAGATCTAAACACAGTAGAATAGATACAGTAAAAACAATGAGGAATATAGAAAATACAGGAATTTCAGAATGAAAATATTAATTCTTCTTCCAGGAATTGCAGTAAATATGAAAAGATTTGTTCTGATTAAATGAGATTTCAAGCAAATTTTATTTCATTCACTCATTTATATGTTTATTTTTAATTATAAATCCAACATTAAATTATTTATTCCTTCCAATCAGCACAAATCTATGTTTTACTCAAGTTTAGAACTTATCTCTGTTAAATCACAGTTGTTTGTCTTTAGTCCTAATTGGATTGTTGATTTACTGATCACATCAACATTTAGACTATTTTCAATAATAATTTCTGTATATTGATAATAAACAATCCACTGTTGCTTGTTGCTCTTTGTTTTCTGTATTTTTCAAACTTTTCTCTCAGTTGGATCTTTAAATAAACAGGAAGTAGAAACATAGAATCTGATAAAAGATCCTAAATCAATGCATTAAAAATCCATTAAAACCAGAAAAGTTACTAAACTATTTCATGTTGTTTCTTGATTCTGTTTCATGTAAAGTGAAGTGAAGATCACTGAGTGAAGCATCAGGATGAAGCTGCTGATCAACTGATCAGATCAATATTTAATAATCAGAAATAAACACATTTCATTAAAGGAAACATTTTAAATCTGTGTTTTCACATCAGAACTGAATAAAGACAGAAAGGAGGAGAAAAACTAACTTTCACTGTTGAGCAGCTTTTAGTCAGAGCTTAGAGCGCCACCATGTGGACAAAACGAGCTTCTAAATTGTGTTTTTCATGTTTCAGGTTCAGCTACTGAGTTTAGAAACTGACTTTGTTCCTTTGAGCAAATTAAACTTTAAACAATTAAATTGAACTGAAAAGATCAGATTCTGTTTACTGGTTCTGACATGTTCTACCATTTATATCTGATTAAACAATAAA
>NW_015117051.1:30011-30643 GCF_001443285.1 Poecilia latipinna | reverse complement strand
GGTCTTGACTTGGTCTTGGACCCTAAAAGTCTTGGTCTTGTCTCGGTCTCGATACACTCTGGTCTTGGTCTTGTTTTGGTCTCGGATTAGGTGGTCTTGACCACAACACTGGCAGTCACTACAGTGGACAGCCATCTAAGAACTTGGATCTTGCATTTTTTGTGGATTTTTATGTTATAAATGCACACAGACCTCTAAAGTGGCCACTAGTGCATCAAGCTATACACTGTCCAAACACTGCAAGTGCAAGAAATCTTTTGTTAAATCCAATATAGCAGACAGACGGATGCATATCAGCCTATCTCAGAAATATCCAGTTCCTCCTCCTACTTTGGAAAACTCTTGCTGGTAAAAAAAAAATATTATGACATCAAGTAACCTCTAAAGACTAATACTACTGATGTATTTTCCAAATAACTTTATATTTGGAGAAAATTATAACTGATCAACTGTCCACTAAAGTGGACTTCATGCATCAGTGACAATATTTTCACAGGTACTGATATCAATACTCTGACTGTAGATCTACAACATGCAACATTTCCAGCAAGTAGTTTGACTGTGAATAAACTGACATCTTTTAGTTTTTAACTTGATGTCCATTGTTGCCATTAAAAAGTAAAGTTTTCATC
>NW_015117051.1:22882-26109 GCF_001443285.1 Poecilia latipinna | reverse complement strand
AATAATTGTGACAAGGGGGAAAACTTACACACCAAATATTTGCTTATAAAAAATTTATAAGCAAAAAGAGGAGGGTCCGTCGGATAGTCGAACCTCGGATTCAGGAAGAGCAGTGTGGTTTTCGTCCTGGTCGTGGAACACTGGACCAGCTCTACACCCTCAGCAGGGTCCTGGAGGGTTCTGAGAGTTCACCCAACCGGTCTACATGTGTTTTGTGGACTTGGAGAAGGCGTTCGACCGTGTCCCCAGGGGGGCCTTGTAGAAGGTTCTCCGCGAGTATGGGGTACCGGGCCCTTTGATACGGGCTGTCAGGTCCCTGTACGACCGGTGTCAGAGTCTGGTCCGCATTGCCGGCAGTAAGTCGGGTTTGTTTCCGATGAGAGTTGGACTCCGCCAAGGCTGCCCTTTGTCACCGATTCTGTTCATTACCTTCATGGACAGGATTTCTAGGCGCAGCTGAGGTGTTGAGGGGATCCGTTTTGGTGGCCTTAGGATCGCATCTCTGCTTTTTGCGGATGATGTGGTCCTGTTGGTTTCATCAGGTGGTGATCTGCAGCTCTCACTGGAGCGGTTCGCAGCCGAGTGAGAAGCGGCCGGGATGGGGATCAGTGCCTCCAAATCCGAGGCCATGGTCTTGAGCCGGAAAAGGGTAGAGTGCCTTCTCCGGGTCAGGGGGGTCATCCTGCCTCAAGTGGAGGAGTTTAAGTATCTGGGGATCTTGTTCACGAATGAGGGAAGAAGGGAGCGGGAGATCGACAGGCGGATTGGGGCAGCATCTGCTGTGAAGCGGGCGCTGTACCGGTCCGTCATGGTGAAGAGAGAGCTGAGCCAAAAAGCGAAGCTCTCGATTTACTGGTCAATCTATGTTCCCACCCTCATCTATGGTCATGAGCTTTGGGTCATGACCGAAAGAACGAGGTCCCGGATACAAGCGGCCGAAATGGGTTTCCTCCGCAGGGTGGCTGGGCTCTCCCTTAGAGATAGGGTGAGAAGCTCGGTCATCCGGGAGGGACTCAGAGTAGAGCCACTGCTCCTCCACGTCGAGAGGAGCCAGTTGAGGTGGCTCGGGCATCTGGTCAGGATGCCTCCTGGACGCCTCCCTGGTGAGGTGTTCCGGGCACGTCCCACCGGGAGGAGGCCCCGGGGAAGACCCAGGACACGCTGGAGGGACTATGTCTCTCAGCTGGCCTGGGAATGCCTTGGGGTTCCCCCGGAGGAGCTGGAAGAAGTGGCTGGGGAGAGGGAAGTCTGGGCCTCCCTTGTGAGGCTGCTGCCCCCGCAACCCGACCCCGGATGAAGCGGAAGAAAATGGATGGATGGAAGCTATCCATAATAATATCACTGTTTGAGAAGAAACCAAAGTAGGACTAAAATGAGAGAAAGCAGTTAAATGAGAGATTGAATAAAGAGATGAGATAATAGTGAACATTATACTAGGATCAGAGTTTCATACCATGTTCTGTATTTATGCGTTCTGTTAACCAATGTCAAAATATAATCACATAATATACAGAATTTCAGTCGTTAAAAAAGTGTAAACGCAGTTTGTCCACCTCAGTGGACATTTGGATAAATCCTATTTTTATGCCTTACTTACAGGATCATAATTCATGCATGAAAGGGTTTTGTTGGCTCTAGTGACCTTTATTTTAAAGCAGTTTGACAGGAAAGCGGGCAATAAGAGAAGAGGAAGAAATGGAGCAAATGTCACCAGGCCACGAATCGAACCTGCAACTACTGTCACAAGGACCAAGGCCTCCATATGTGGGTCATGCCTTGCCCCTGTGCCACCACAGCACCCCAAGGCATTTAACATGAGACATTAGAACTTATTTCTTTAATGAAAAGTCATCTAATTTTTAGCTTCATGTTAAAGCAACATTTGAAGATTTTACCACTTCTTCATTTATTGCACTCATATCCCCATGAGAGACGGTGGTATCCTGCAATATGAGGAATGTGTATGATCCATATCAAATAGTTTAACCAAAACTGTTTTTTGTGTCTCCAAAATCGCATCGTCAGCCAACTGCTGGTTATAGTGGTGTACTTTGGAAACACTTAGGTTGATTACCATTTAGTTTTATTTTAGAAAACAACGATTCAAGTTTTCTCACTCAGGTTATTTTTACAATTTTTTGTGGACATGCAGTGCTAAAACAGTGTTTTGGAAAAATTGCATGCCAAACAATATTGAGACATTATCAATAATAATTGTTCAATAATGTTTAAATGGTAATAAATTTTAAATCATAGCTTCTCCAAAATTTGAGATGAGATGTGGAGTTCAAATCCATGATTAGCATATCTGGTTGCAACTGAATGGTGGGCTTTTTTCATCTCCGGTGGAGAGAAGGTATCCTTTCCCAAAAATTTAAGGCAGTTCAACAAAAAGTCCACACTTTGGATAATCACAAGGAAGGTAAGGCAACTTACATTTACAGCAACAAGACAACTCAAAGTGCTTTACGTCAATAGAAGGAAAATAAAACAGACAAGCATTGTAGTAACAAAGTAAGGGAGAACAATGACAGGTTGAAAAACAGACCTAACTTTATGATGTTCTAGTTGTTATTAATGGAAGGTGGCTGTAAGTAAAAGGGTCTGTAGACTTAATTTAAATAGGTGGTCTAATTATAAACACTGAGTGCTGCTTCTCCATGGTCCCACTCAGGATGTGTAACTTCTGTCACCTGCTTGGTCTTCCCGGTTGGTAACTAATCCAATAGCCCATCACTTTTAATGAGGTAAGCTCAGAATGTATCCAGTTCTGTAATGAGTTAATACGGTTTGATAGCTTAGATCATCTCTAAAGTGAACTTAAGTGATTCCAGCTGCTAATTGTTGTAATCTACTGCAAACTGACCATCATTGGGGTTGGATTCCAAAGCGCTAAGTGAAGCCTGCCAGTGCAGGACTGTGTGGCTTCAGGAGTGTGGTACTAGGCAACAGCCATCGTTAGGTCTGCGAACAGTTTGCTCTTTTTGTCAGCTAGGGTTAGCTGTTTTAAACTCATTGATACTTGGCATATTCACAGCAAGAGGAAGCAAATAGAAAGTCTAACAGGGTGCAGAACTGTGTTGTGGGTTGAAAGAGTTAGGGAGTGTGTTTGGAAATAAAAAGGAAGGGAGCACTAATCATTAATTCTACTTCCTGTCCTCATCGGCCTGGAGTCCCAATGTCATATTTACATGTCCTTTTTAGTTTTTCAAAATTACACCATGTAA
>NW_015117051.1:13278-20084 GCF_001443285.1 Poecilia latipinna | reverse complement strand
TCTAACTGATGTTTCAAATTAAAATTTTATTTGATAGTTCTTATTTTATGTTTATCATGTAGTTTTATTATAATTTTGTACTGTTAAGTATCCTGCTCCCTCTGCTCTTTATTCATTTAAGTTGAAACAACAGCCTTGTTAAATTCTGTAATAATTTTATGATTTTAAGAGGTTTTCTCTAATGCTCAGACAGTAATGGGGTCTATAGGGAGTTCTCTTTCAAACACTGGTGTAGTTGGATTCAGTTTTAGAAGACCGGCACACGCAGTGAGTTGAGCTGAAATGTTTACAGCATTCAAAGACTAAACAGGCAGACAGTGTTGCAGTGTTGTGTTCAGATGTAGATGTGCAATGAGACAACAGAATGTGAAGGAGACTGTCAGTTCAGTCAACCCTTCCATATTGCTACAGTTACTTTTAGGTCTCTGACAGATGATAATGAGCATGTAAATGTTTAGTTTTCTTTCAGCACAGAGGACAGAGTGAGTCTGTGACATTTCCTCCCAACCCCAGCCTCTTCCCACAGATTTCTCTGGTTAAATCATTCCAATTAGCCAACAAACCCAGCCGGTGTCTCCAGGGAACATCCTCCCTGCAGGAGGGCCACATTAAATAAATCAGACTGTGCAGTAACGCTGGCTCCTTAAAAAGAGACCATTTATCTTTTTCCCAAATCTTTGATTCCACATAGCATTGATTTTCACCAGATACGTATTTAATGAATGTGGGCTGTTTGTATCTTTGTGACTTCACACATGGATATGAATTCTCATCTTTAATCGGGTATGTTAAACATACTAATTCCATAATCTCTGTTCATTTGTTTCTTATAGATGACCTGATGTTTAATGATTTTTTGCATTCAGGTACCAATCATTTACTGTTAAAGGTGGCAACCCAAACATGAAAACGTTTGTTTCACCACTGACTATGATGTAGGAATACAGTGTTTTTCCTTTTATTTCAGCATTTGTTCCACTAGAAATTAGGTCATTCAATTAATGATTTGCTTATATAATCCTTCTCATATTAACAATATTGGTGACCGAAGTGCTTAACAAAATCTACATATAAAAAACATAAAAGCTGGTTAAAAACAAGGTGGATAAAAAAGGAAGGAGGGCTGCCAAGATAGTTGACTGAATGCACACTTTTATGGACAGCTGCTAAGTTTAGCTATAATACTGGAGTTACAACCTTCCTTCAAGTAAATGTGTAATCAATACCATTGTTGCATCATTCTCTGCCCTCATTAACTATCTGTACACTACAGATTTCCATTACTTCTGTCATCTGCAGAAATATTCAGATGATTCTGTACTTGTCAGAGGTATCAGAGATGGACAAGAAGCTGAGTGGTGGACCACATTGTGGTGCAGAAACAATCCTCTCATCTTGAATGTGAACAAAAAGGAGATGATTGTACATATAAAGCACCAAAGGAAAAATCTCCCACATGAAATGGAGGCTGCTCTTTAGGAATAAACATGCCAATAGTTGTCTACAAAGGTTTTCTAACCTGTAGAAACGGTTTAGATGATAGGGCATAAGACTGTTCAGAAAAGGAGGATATCTAGGCCAAAGCTATTCAAATTTGTCAAGACATCCTGCCAGCAAAGACAAAGCTTACTGCATCTATTGATGCTACTTCTAAAAGGCAGATTTCTGAACTG
This sequence comes from Poecilia latipinna, assembly GCF_001443285.1. Taxonomy (NCBI): domain Eukaryota; kingdom Metazoa; phylum Chordata; class Actinopteri; order Cyprinodontiformes; family Poeciliidae; genus Poecilia; species Poecilia latipinna. Next base: position 18,411 of record NW_015117051.1, on the reverse strand, counting down.
CTTAGAAAGAAATCAAGTGTTGCTAGAAAATCTAGCTAGCTAACATTAACAATCTGCCTCTTTCAAAAATCCTTTAACTGGCTGTCACCTTTCAAATCAATTTAAACACTTTGAATAATAATTCCCATTTCATTGTGGTATTTATTGGGATAATTTAGTAGTCTTGGTCTCCATAGGGTACTAATAATGGTACTAATAATTTGGGGGTTTTCATTATAGTTCAGTTTTATTTTAACATTTTGTTTGTCTAATTAAATTGGTTTTAGTTAGTTTTTACAGTGTGTTTGATAGAATAAACAACCAGTTTGTCATGGTTTGAGGGTTGATGGTGAGGACTGACGCGGCTGGGCCCAGGGGTGAGGTCCAAAATGATTGTTTTAATTTAGATCACAGATGAGTCCAAAGTCAAGGCAGCACATATGATACAAGAAACTCAGACTCTGGTAGCACTGGGAAGGCAGACACAGGCACACACAACACGACTCACAACTTTAGATTAGGACCCGACAGTGAAACGGAGACACAGGTGTAATCGAGGGGAAACAAGAGGCAGCTGGAGACAATCAAGGGGAGATACAACAACACAGAGACTCAATTAACTAGAAACATACACAAAAAAACAAATCGTTACACAACCTCCTGAAGGAAGGTTTTATTGCTGTCATTCAACTTTGGGTACACATGCTGTTCAATGTGCTAATGGAGAAATTACTTACTGTTACAGGAATGTTGTTTATGCACCATCATCTGTGGCCATGCTAACTACTTTTAACATTTATGATATAGGCTCTGCTGATATGTATACATGATATTCAAGTTGTGGTTGCTCCTACAGGAACTAAGAACAGCAAAGTCCAGACAACAAAGAATTAAAAATGAGAATAGAATAGCTTCCTGTCCATGATTTGACTGCTGACAAGCTGATTTATTTTAGGGCAAGTATTCTCTTTTAAAACACACCTGCATGTGAAGAAAAGTTGAAAACTTAATGACACTGAAACTCAGTAGATTTTACACACAAAAGAAGTGTTGCAGTTTGAAAGTTTTCACTTTAAATTGCTTGAGGGTTTGGACTTCTTCTGACCTCTTCTGCTAAAGAAATAAAGCCAGCTGCTGTGTTTTAATGAGTTCTTAAATAATAGTCAGATGACTGTGGGTGTGGGATTTTGTAGCTTGCTAGTTTAAATTCTAAAATCAGTTTTCGTCCAACTTTTAGTGTGACGAATCAGCTTGGATCCCTTTACTCTGTGTGTCTGAATATAGCAGTGCCTTATTTTCCATCTATGGAGCTTAAGGTAGCAGTATTCTCCACATTGTATGTTGCTTTGGTTCCAATTAGAACAGCAGTGCAGTATTGTGGAGAGGGATATTAAAATGTGATATTATCAGCAACATGTGCCTATGTGGCTGCTGTGCCCTTTTTTCTGTTGGCCTCTGTAGCACCTCTCAGCCATGAGGTACATATCCTGGCTTTAAGACACAGGAAATTAAACCTGTTTTCATTCCCTAATATTTCCTGCCAGGAGATTAGATCACCATGGTGAACTCACCTTACTCACTGCAAACCTCTTTTGTGTCAGATTGTCCCTCAGAGGCCACCATTGAGGCCTCTTGGCAACATGCCTTTCCTGCCAATAATCACCCCATTAAAATGAATGATTTTACCCAGACCATGTACTGTACATAATTGTCAATTAGCCACTGGCGTCGAGACAGCACCTCTGCTAACCTCTAAGAGTCTGTTGCCGCCTCATTATGGGGAGTGTGACTCACTCATGATCACAGCTAGTCTCTGGGCCCTAATGGGTACTGAAACATCGGCATTAGGTTCATCAGATTCCCAGAGAGCTATGATGAAATGCTCTTTGTTCAGTATTTTCCAGCTGCTTGATCATTTATGATGGAAGGTTTTCATGTGATGGAGTTTTCTTTTCTTATTCCTATAATTAAAAAGCATGAAGGTATAAAGAAAAAAGAGGAGTCAGGAGGTGAAGGCAGACAAATGCAGTTATTGTTTAAAGCTTTCTCTTTTGTGTACATTAGGCTCCTATCTTCTCATTGCATTCATTTTATTGAAACTGCAATGTAGATATTTAGTAAAAACAAAACAAGAGGCAGATTCCTTACTACTGATTCAACACTATTTCTGTATTCCTGAAAGATTGACATTTGTAGATCAATCCTGCACAGCACCCGTTCTCCATCTGTATATATTATCTGTTCTTCTTGTGTTTGTGGATAAATTGGGAGTTTTCAGTGTCTTATGCCTGACTAGCGATGTATTGTGATCATAGCCCATAATGTTCTTTGTCAAAGTGAACCCTGTCATGTGAAGTACTATTCAGCTGCTACCAACTTCTGATTTAATTTGATGGAACAACTTAGCTTTTATTAAGTGACCCAGATAAGAGGTTGAATTTAATTTTGAAAAACTGCTAAGCACACATTTGAAACTCTTTCTTCATTTTGAAGAATGAAATCTATCATGCTAGTATCGATCCAACACTGATTCTGATAGGGATAAATACCTACAATTTTAGGAAAATGTCCTGTAGTCTAATGAAACTAATGGACTACTGTTTAGCAATAATGACCAGGTGCAACAGTGGCTCAGCAGTTAGAGTTTGTCCTCTAATCTGTGGTTTCCCAGGTTGTACCCTCACTCCATCTGCCTCAGACCTGCCTCTGAGGTGGCAGTCAGAAGACCCGGTGCTGCTGAATGCCAGCAATGGTTCTGCTCTGGATACAGGGCACCTTACCACCAGGGGCGCGGTATAGGGGGGAAAAGTGATGACAATTCTAGGGGCCCTGGCCAACAGGGGGCCCTCCACAATTTATTTGTTTATTGTTCATAGAAATTAAAAACAAAAATTGGGGCCCTGTCAATTACAAAATTAATCATATTGTATTTTTGAAGATTGTCTTTAGCAGTAAAAATTTTATGTTCCCACTCCCAGACCAAAAAACACACATCCGTATTTGCCCTGAATCCCCCTGCATGAAATAGTTCGTTCCTGCTTGGAGCACTTCACCATGACGCTGTTCAACAGCAGACAGTTTAAAAGAAAGGACGAACTGTGGCAGTTACTATGCTGCTAATAAAAGTTATAAAATCAGGTTTTCAAAAGAATAAAACAAATATAGAGAAGGAGAGAAAAAGGCAAGAGTGTCAATTTATAGCTCAGTTTTTCTCCGAGAGGTGGGTAGACAGTATGAGATTAGCTGAGCTAATCTCATACATTTAGCATAGTTAGCTTAGCTACAGACTACTGATTACCTCCATTTTACTAGCATTTAATGAATTAAGGGGAAAAAACCCCCAACATATTCATATTTTTAACTTGTCCCTTGTTCCTTTTACCACTTAACAACAGATGAGTCAGTCAGCAGCAGCTCTAACCCACGTCCCTCCTGACCCGTCCTCTACTAAGTGAAATTAAAGCTGCAGTATGTAACTTTTATATAAATATATTTTTTCCACATATTTGTTAAAATTGTCATTATGTTGAGACAGTATGGTATGAGAGATAATCTGTGAAAAATCTATTTCCTCTGCTTTCTCCCAGTGCTAGAAACAACCAGTCAGTGGCAGGAGAGGTTTAGTGCCGTCAGTCATAATCTCATGTGGCTCATCCTTCCTCCACCTCGCTCTGTGCTATTCTGTAGCTAGCATAGCCTGTTGTAAATGCTTAGTCTCGTTATCATAGCTACAAGTGATAGCAGGTAAACAATTTTCCTGTAATGATAAGTTGTTTCTCCACCATTAGCATATTTAGCAGTGAGTGAATGAGGTTGACAGCGCTAAGACCGTCCTCCTGGTTCTGATTGGTTGTTTTGGTCAGAACGGTGCATTACTTTAACCAGTAATAGTAATTCAGGAAGGAGATGGAGGAGTTTGAATATTTCCACAGATTATCTGTCTCATAACAAACTGGCACAACATGTTGACAGCTTTAACAAATATGGAGAAAACATATTTTTTATTAAAGCTATCTACTGCAGCTTGAATAAAATGCAACTACAGAGCATTTTTTGAGAAGTCTGGATTCCTTCATGTATATTTTTCATGTTGTCTATGACTGTTGCTGGGGAGACATTTCAGTAATCTAAAACTAATAGAAAAAATTCAAGCAACCTACTTGCATTTTGTTTGCATTCTGAATTTTACTCTTGCATGTAAAATTCATGAGCAGTAAATATTGTACTAGTTATCAATATTGGACCAAAGAAAGCAAGGCAATTGCAAGCCTTTGAAACTGTGACACTTTTGATGGGTCAGATAGACTCAAGAAACTGTAACAGCAGCTGAGTGAGGGGGGCCCAATTTAATTTTTTGTCAGGGGGCCCAAGATTCCTAGCAGCACCCCTGCTTACTACTATAAGTGTGTGAATGTGGACAGGAGTGGTGGAATGACTAATTGTAATGTAACATGATTTGGATTTCTCAGACTTAATAAAACTCCATACCAGTGTAGGCCATCTTACCATTTCTATCATTGTAACATGTGGAGAAAAAGGGGGAAGCTTGTGAGTCTGGGAACAACATCAGACCTATGAAGTATGTGGGGTAAAGTCTCTGGTACTTATTGTAATCTTGCTGAAATTAGCCATGTGCTAACAGCTCAATTCAAATAGTAATCCAGTTCTGCTTAGTTTTTCTTCAGTCCCTTGTTTATAATCCCTCTCTGCAGTCTTAAAATGAATAATGGCCAAGAACAGATTAACTACTGGTCAGGACTCACAGGTTCATCACAGGGGACAGCCCCTTACAAGGAACAGCATTTTACAGTAACCTCAGTCAAATGTATAATAGCTTATGATGACCATTGTAAATATTTTAATGTATTTTTTATGGTGGTTAAAATTGTTCCAAGTGGAGCAGACCGCATGTGCTTCAGCTACATTTACAGTAGAGCTTGTTAAAAGCTCATTTTAACCACACAGAGTCTGGTAATGTTGAGCTTATCTATTTTATGGGCATTTTTCTTTCCCTGTCATGCCACTAATTTACGTAAAACAGCCCTAAATATCTTTCTAAAACATCCAATTTTCTGAAAGCTAATGCCAGCCAAGGGCGTAGGAACGAGTCTGTCATTGGGGGGGACGCATATCGGAAACCTGACAGATCAGTAA
>NW_015117051.1:6984-8043 GCF_001443285.1 Poecilia latipinna | reverse complement strand
ATGCCAGCTAAAAGCCACACATAGCTGCTGTGCTCCTAAAATCAGTTGTACCGGACCACTGATGTTCATAAAAAATTTTTAATGTTACAATGTTTTATACATGAAAATTGTGCAAACAGTAAATATTAGATTCTTTGTGTACATTTAAGTCACCTTTCTTGGTATTCCAAAAATTATATAGAAACAGACTAAGAATCAACTCTGAAAAGGTTACCATTAATTAAAAGCTAATGAAGCATGACTGTCACAAAATAAAGTGTCTTTTTATGGTGAAATTGTCTTTTGAGCTAATTGGCGCCGATTTATGTTTTCGCATCCACCTGAATAATGTGTAGTTGCGCCACTGATGCTAGTGGTGCGTCATTAGCATCCACAAGTTTGTCAATTGAAATATTTTAACTGTAAATGTGAATTCTTTTAAACTCTTGAATTTGAGAGAAGCTGGCTGTGTTTTTATTTCATACATCTTTTCAAATAACTCCACTTGCCTTCATCTATTATTTTGAAGTGTCTTGCCAATGGACATAAAAACAGAGGGGGAATATACCAGCAACTCCAAAAAACAGCTGTTAGCAAACCTATAATAAAAAAAACAATCTGGACAAATCACTACAGAATTACAGGCTAACCTCCAACCTTTCATCTGTGTGCAGGGGCGCGGTACAGGGGTGAAAAGTGATGACAATTCTAGGGGCCCTGACCAACAGGGGGCCCTCCACAATTTAATTATTTATATTTTGTTTATAGAAATAAAATTTAAAAAATCAGGGTCCTGTCAAATACAAAATTACTCAGATTGTATTTTCAAAGATTGTTTTTAGCAGTAAAAATTTTTTGTTACCTCAGTTACTATGCTGCTAAGAAAAATTATAAAATCAGGTTCTCAAAAACAAAATAGAGAGAGGGAGAGAGATAAAAAGGCAAGTATGAGAGTCCCCATGGGCCAAAACTTACAAACTCTCACATTCGCTATCAAACTCTCTGACAGAGTTTGATTGCAACGGAACTTAACTTAAAATTTCAGTTTCTGATTGGACCCCAGGCAGGCTTTTCAAAATA
>NW_015117051.1:0-596 GCF_001443285.1 Poecilia latipinna | reverse complement strand
CACAGTAAAAAATGCTGGGTTATTTTCATAACCCAATTTCTGGGTTGAAGCTGTTGGGTCATAGGTTGGGTTAGTTTGACCAAATATTGGGTCAAAATTCATAACTCATGAGTTGGGTCAGAAATTTACCGGAAGTCTACATCTTGAACACTTCTTTTGGGGCAGGAGGTGGGTAGATTTACCCAAACGGTTGGGTTAAAGATGAAACTTGGAAGAAGCCACGCCCCTCTTCACAAGCCTCCATTTTCAACAAGACTGTGAACGTTGCATATCGGACTTCTCCTCTACTTTGAAATAAGACATGGTAAGTAAAAAGAAGATAAAGTTTCAAGGTGAATACGATTTTATAAATAAATAGATTTATTTCAAACATGTTTGATATTTATTTTTATGGTTTTTTAAAAATGTTTATTACGGTAGGTTGCTCTGACAAAGAGCTTCGGGGTTGCTACAACACGGCTGTTGGAAAAAAAAAGATGAAGGGGAAGGGCACAATTTGTCAAGTAAATTAAATTCAGTTGTTTAATATAACCTCAATCATATTTGTTCGTAACTTAACATGTTCAAATGTTTAAAAATCAATTTAGTTTTAAAAG
>NW_015117050.1:0-23672 GCF_001443285.1 Poecilia latipinna | reverse complement strand
CGTGTTTGATGTTTGTTGTAAATGGCGTATTCTCACAAAGAACGAGGTAATTAGTCCAAGTTTGTCGTTTATTGGATGTTCAGAAACTACAGAAGCTGTGATGCACCAAGACAAAGGTAATCAAAGGTAAAACAACCCGAACAGGTGATCAACTCTAAACCACTCACACCTTTTTATTCTCCGACGCACAGGATTGCGCAACACCTTGTTGAAACAATAATCACTGAGGTTATTATTGTTGTCGGGTCATTAATTTGAACACATTTTGTTGATACTTTTGTTGTTCTTTAATAAAGTTACGACCGTTTTAAGCGAGTCAGAGGAGGACGTGCTGCTCTCAGCGTCAGTTTGTCACCTGATGCTGAGATCGACGTGTTGCTGCATCGCCGCTCTAGCAAAGCACGAACAGTTCAGAAACAATATGAAATGGGAAAAAAGGTGTTCATGAACTTCCGTTTTTCCAGGTTTTCTGGTAAAACTGAAGTTTAAAAGCAGGAAGAAAAAAACAAACAATTGAACACAGTGTTTTTCTGCGTTTCCTCCTGGAACTGCTTTAATTGCTGATTTTATGCTTCCTCCTTCTGCTCTTGTTCAGACTGAAGATGTTTATGTTTAATCTCATCTTCTGTATGATTGAAAAATATTCCTTAAATTCTGCTTGAAAAACATCTTGAGTGGAAATGAGATCCTAAAACTGGAGCATTTTTAATTCCCGTCTTGTTAAATTTACGTATTTGTTAAGTTTTGATGCTTCCTCATCCTGGTCATTGGCAGGTTGCTGATTTCCCCTCTGTGTCTTTGAGCTGATCGCCTGCAGGAGCAGCAGCATAACTTCGTCTCTGAACAGTTCAGTTCTCTTTCAACTGTCTAGTCAAAGTAAAACAGACAAAATGGGGAAAATTGATGGATGCCTGAAGGCTGTTTTCATCTCCTTCAATTGCTTGTTTACAGTAAGTAAAATTATTTTCTTTGGATTTTATAAGTTTTTTTTTTATTTATGTAGAAAATTTAACTAATGTTCTTTTCAAAGCACTTAAAATATATAATAATTAATGAGGTCAGCAGGTAAAAATGACTAGATATTTAGATTTTTACATCTTAATTTTTCAAAACTACTAAAAGGGAGAGCAAAGTAGAAATAAAAATGGCAAAAATATTCACTTCCTGTTACTTTTATTTGATTAATGGTTACACTTCTCTGATTTTACTTATTTTTCTACTTTCCTTCCCATTTTTCTGATGCCTCAAAGATGCAATCTTCTAAATTAGTTTCGTTTTTTGCATAACTGTTACTATTTATTTAGTTATAAGGGATTTAATTGCTTTTCAAATTGAGTCTAAATTGCAGGAGTCGCTGCATATCTTTGATAGAAATGAATAATTTTTCAAAGCCAACAGTTTTGTCCAGTCGACATTAAACTGTCACTTTAATCTTGACTGTAGTTTAAATATTTGAATTATTTTTCTATTATCAAACATTTTTATGTCCAGTATCTTTTAGTTTTTAGTTCTGCGTCGCTCCCTAGTGTTTTAATGTAGAAATGACAAATATGTGACAAATAGAGAAAACTAATACTTTTAAATGCATTTATTGAAAAATCTGCCATGAAATGATAACTTTGTGTGATGAAATGTGAAATTTAACCCTCACTGTGGCTCCTATCGCATTTCACTGATGCTAATGCTGGTTAAACAGACTATTATCAATAACATGTTTTATTTTCTTTACTGTTGAAATTTCATTTTTTGGAAATATGAAGGAAAATAAAATGTTTTTGTATTTTGTTTGTTTTTATTGAATAAACTTGTGAATTCCTTTTTTTAGTGTTTGGGAGGCATGTTGATCTACGGATTACTGCAGATCAATCTCAGTGACTATGAGGTAAAACACAAAAACTAAACTTTAATGTGCTTTATTTTGGACTAATGTTTCATAGATTCTTTCCTTTGAGGAAATGCCGCCTTGCTCCCGTAGCCTGGAGACGTAAACGGCCTACGATGGGTTAAAATCCTCTCTGTAATGATAATTGCCAATAACTAGATACAGTGGAGAACAGAAAGTTGGGGGAAACAAATAAACTTGGAAAAACTTGAAACAATAATCGGTGAGTCCTGTGTTTTTGCTCTTTGATCAGATGGAAGGGCTTGACGCCCCCAGCGTATTCTGGTTCTGGGTGTTTGCCATTAGCACTGTCCTGATCTCCTTGCTGGGGAGCCACGCTGCACGCACCGAAAATAAATGTGGCCTCAAGTTTGTATGTACATTTCACAAAATTTAATTCTAATTCTAAGTTGATCACTAATTCAATAATTATTGTTTTCTTTGCAGTTTGCGGTTTTGATGGGCATTGGAATGGTGCTCATGGTAATCTGTGGAGTTCTTGTCAGTGTTTCAAAAAATCAGGTAATCTACTACAGAAGTTGTGTAGTGCAGGAAACTGGGCTGAGTTAAGGAAACGGGTCAGCTGGTAGAGCAGGCGCAGCGATCACTGACGTCGACGCACAGCACCGTCTGACTCAGACCTCATTCGCTGCATCCAGTCACTGAAGGACAACCAGCTCACAGACACAGTTGCAATGAAATCAGTCTTTTTATTTCTTTCTGTCAAGTCCTGGAACCATCACTAAAGCTCTCCACACCAAAGCAATGCAAGCTTCTCTGGTATAGACCAATAACCAGATCTCTTCCTGTACGGTGAAGTCTAGTGCAGAGTTTTATGGCTTATTGGTATCTAACCATTTCCTGGAGTTTGTCACAAAATAAAATCAGGCATCAGTTTTCTGCAGCCTGTTTTATCAAATATCTTGTTTGTAGAAATGCTGTTGAGCTTCCCAGCCAGCATGCCTAGGTGGGCCCCATGTGGGGAAAAGGAGGGCAGACTATATGGGTCCCATATGGGTTTGTCCGTGGGTTCCATGATGGCCCCACATGGGTTTGCCCATGTAGGGCCCATGTAGGGCCACAGCCCACATGGGCGCTACATGGGCCCTAAATGGGCAAACCCATGTGGGGCCCATATAGTCTGCCCTCCTTTTCCCCACATGGGGGCCACCTAGGCATGCTGGCAGGGATTTTAGCCTTTTTTAGTCCAGCAAAGTGCTGATGTCATATATGGAAAAACATAAAGGCATAAAATGATACCGTCACTCATTAGAAAATCCCCAATGACAACAAAGTACATTTCCTACTTGTTTCCATCTTGTATGTGTTTTGTCTGGTTCTATCTAATCATGTTCTGCCTTAATGTTTAGGCCATGGAAAACTTTCGAAGTCCTGAAGTTGCCAAGGAGATCTTGAAAGACGATGAGAAAAAAAAAATTCTTATAACCGTGCAAAAACAAGTAAGACTAAAGGGCTCCCCCTGGTGGTGTTTTAAAGGAAGCACAGACAAACCTGTTTAATAAAAAACACATTGTGCATATTAGTGATGGACAAATAATTAGATTAAAATTAAAGCATCTGCAATTCTTTTGTTTCAGAATGTATTCTGCATTGTTGTAATGTATAAAATCCTAATTTTAAAGTCTCGTGTTTCAGCTTCAGTGTTGTGGATGGACTGGAGTCGAGGACTGGGGCTCAGACATCCCTGACTCCTGTCGCTGCACACCTTCATATGGATCAGAATGTAAATCCATTTCACAGGTGAGTTAAAAAGGTTTAATAATTCATCTTCTGTTAAAGAATGCACTAATTATCTGCAAATGTTTGAACATGTTGTTTTCTCACAGGGATACAGAGGACTTTTCTCTGTCCACCCCAAGGTATTCAGTCAAGCAAATGTCACTTAACCATTTTGTTACATCTCCAGGGTGCAACCCGTAACGTACTCTCAACTTTCTGTCTTTCAGTCCTGTGGTGAAGTTGTTGGGGTTTATGTTGAATATGGCATAAATATTATCCTAGGCATCACTTTTGGATTCGCTTTCGTTGCTGTAAGTTCTGCTCATTTTCTCTGTCATCGTCTACAGACAATCATCACTGCACAGCAACACAAATCCTTTAAGACTGAAAGACTTGAGAAGGGAGACAAAAATGTTTTGGTCCTAATTTTCTTCACTTTTATCGTGAAAATTAAAATTGCACCTCTGTCAATAATTACCATTGTAATTTTTTCTTCTCTGGCAGTAAGAGCTCTCCTTATCAGCTGTATTTGCTTTAAACAGGTAGCCTTAAATAAAGCTAACAAATAACTGAACTCCATGCATGTGGATACATGTAGAAATTTTTATTTTGGAGAAATGGTGGATTAAAAACAATCCAACTCCAGTCATGAAGGAAAATTAGGAGCCAAAAAATGGCTTTTAGGCCATTTTAATGTAAAATCCAAGTTCTACACCAGCAGTTACTGTGTTTGAATTGAACATGTGGAGATCAGCGCTCTCGCCCTCACCCCCTCCTGCTAGCTCTTTGCTAAGCTACAGCTGGTTCACCACAACATAGGCTGGCATGAATGCTAAAGCTAGTTAGCATAGCCACCGAAGATATGGGTTTCCTGTAACAGGAAGTTGTTTCTCTGCCATTAGCACATTTAGCAGCGAGTACATGAATCTGATTGACAGCACTAAGACCCTCCTTCTAGCTCTGGATGTTTTTGCACTTCTGCAGACAGCAGTAGTAGCTCAGAGACGAGGTGGAGGAGATCGATCTCTTCACAGAGTATGTCTCATTCTGTCACAACATGGTGATAGTTTCAACAGATAAATACATTTTTGTAAAAGTTACTGCAGTTTTAAGTACAACATGTTTAAACTTATATTCCGTGGTTCAGTATTCAGTTGGTCTACAGATATAAAATGAAAGTAAAAAGATGTGAAACAACAATATGGACCAAACGACTGGACACGTTGGAATTGACTCAGGACACATTTATATCCAATATCGTTGATTTCCCATCTCTAAAACAGAGGAAAACATGGGATGCTAATATGTTTCGTCAAGTAGTGGTGCTTTAGCAGAATAGCAGATTGGCTATCAAACAATGGATGTCAGTTTAGGAGGAGAGGAGGCTGAAACATTCAGAATAAACCCAACAGTTAGACCAGAACCTTCCTTTGTTCTCATGTCTCTTCTTGTTCTTCCAGATGGTGGGATTGATCATCTCCATTAAAATGATCAATCAGATCAATCGTCACGACAGAGCAGGAATCCCAGCTTTTGCAATGAGGGATTATTGAGATCCACCTCCAAGTCTTGATGGGTTTCATGGAATGATGCTCAAATATCGTTCAGATTCTTTCCTTTTAGTCTTTATTTAGAAAAAATGTTACCAAATAAAATGTTTTGCAAACGTTTCCACACTTTGTGATGCTTCCACCATAAATGTTGTATTTTATTGTGACGGATCCCTTCTCTGACACACCTGAACCAAATGAACATACGGTTACCGGGCCTCTGCAGAGCTGAACGACGGAGTTCACTTTCAGAAATAACAAACATGGAGCCGTTTGGAGTTCAGGGTTTTTGTTTTGGAGTTACAGAGCCACTGGCATTCCTGCTACTTTGCTTTCTGTTACACCCTGTCATGTGGTTGCACATTTTTTCTTAACTGTTATTGAAAATGTGCCATGTTTGTTTTGGAAACCCCTTTGGTAGAAACTCATAAAGTAGTGGATGGTTGTACATTTGAAGAATACGGATGTGTGAAGCTAACAGAGTAGGTCTGGTTGGTAGGTTTTACAGATTTTTCCTGTATTTAAGTTTCTTTTAGAATTCACATCTAAGAGCTGCTTATTTCTGGAAATTGCTCTTATCTGACCTTATCAATTCTTGATCCTTAACATCATAACTGAATCATGACTGTTACCACATGTGCTGAGCCAAAGTAAAGCACTTGCATATAAAGTGAGTCAAACTGAAACCAACCAAGAGTTTTACTGTAAAAGCTGCAGATGGGAATGTGTGTCGGCCTCAGTCTGCTCAAGAATCCCATGACCTTTTTCAACAGTTACACACGGCACATTTTCCATGACCCCCCCACCACACACACACACACCCCACCACACACACACACACACACACACACACACACACACACACACATATATATATATTGGTTTTGATTTTAGATTTTAAACACAAAGTTTTCAACTTGAACATCCTGATGCTGCTTTCCTTTTAAACTCACCGAATGCCTTTCATGTATCCAACAAACAAAAGCTCCACTTATTGGCTTATTTTTTTCCTTGTACCGCATCAATAAACATGCATTTTGTTGCATATAATTAAAGTTAATTTGAATAACAATGCACCTTTGTTTTTATAGTCCTCTCACCTCTCATCTTCCCTTCCTTCAGATCTCAGACGATCCCGATCCGGTGGTCCCAGGACAACACTCAATCACTGATCTGTTTAAAATAAGCTTTTTCTGATTTTTACCATCTCCTGTTTGTGTTCTGCATGTGGGTCAAGTGGGAAACTTCAAACACGACGCTTAGTCCGTTAAAAATGCTCTACCTAGTTTGCCTTTCATCGCCAAGTGACTGATGACGTTGGTGACGAGTTTTACCCAAAATACACTTGGAGACGGTATTGTGATCCATTTGTAATTTTGCATGTCATAAACTTAAATGTAAGAGTGAAAATAAAGTCAGTCATGCAGCTCAATATTTTACACCCACTACTAGAATATAGTGGTCTAGTAAAGTTTTTAGCAACCATGAGTCAACCCAGACTGAGCATTTATATAACCCTGAAAGGCCTCATCCTGCACCAGACATAACAGAGGCTGAGATTCCTGAAGTCCTCTTCCGCCTCCCATCCGGCCCCAGATGTCCGGCCCGGGGCAACAGGGGCAACAACACACTGAATAATTGTTGGCTTGCTGAATCAGGAATACTCACTGTGTGCCATATGCCCTCTAGTGGCCAACTGCTGCAACTTCCTGCTTACTGACTCCAAATTCCATCAGTTATTTTATATCAAAAATATAAAATTAAAGTCATAACTTCAAGCTTAAAGTGTTTTTTTTTTATCTGAATTTTTAGATTATGACAAAATTCCAACATCAAAGTGAAAAATTCTGAGTCTTTAACGTCGACAAAACCCAGATATAAATATAGTTGCATGGAGTTTTTCTCTCCTTGCTGTAATGTTTGTGTTTAGTTGTTGCTTTATATGTTAAACTCCTTTTGCTGCAGAAAGATGTGCAAGATTTAGAAAAGCAAATATCTGCATTTTCATGTTTGAATGAGAAAATAATGTAAAAATAAAGAAAGAAAAATACAAACTGATTTCTCTCTGCAATTTTATGATGCTATAAGACATCCTGTCCAGGGCTGTGGATGTGTGTGCAGACTTCAGGAAAGGTGGACAAACGGTCATCTGCAGTTACAGGCATCAGGAAACAGAAATCACATCACCAGCTAGAAATTAATTACTTCCTGTTCATGAATCTTTTTTCCAGATGCGGCTGCAGCAGAAAACAAAGGTCAGCAGGAAAAAACTGGAGATTCCTCTTGTGTTTTTGTGTCGAGTAAAAATAAAATCCTAGGAATTCATCAGGACTTTAGCAAACTTTCAGCTACATGTTTGATGTTTTCTAGAACATACTTAGGTTTATTGTGAAATAGTTTTTCACAACCCTTCCTCTCAAATACGACTTGCATCATTTGACTTTCTAACTTAGTTTTCAGGAAATTATTTCTCGCCTGTTTCCTTTTAGAACTTCCTGTTATTTCTGCTCACAATGGTGGGCAGGTGGGAAATTTGGCAGACAAAAAGAAAAAGAACTGATAAGTTCGGATAATATCCAGAAAACACAAAGAGATGTAAAAAAAAAACAGTGAAGGTTATGAAACAGACCTGCTCTGTTGATTTAACCCAATCCTAGTGAAGCTGAAAACAAGAGAATCCAACTTTTAAAAGATTGTGTTAATTGGTCACATCTATTAGAATTATGTTTGTCAAACTTACTTTATTAACATTTGTTTAACATGACAATTTAATAAACTTATGTGGATAAATTTAATTTAATTAATTGTGAGCAGTTAACCCAATATGTTTAAGTTGGATCAGCTGCAAATTAAATTACACCGATGGAGTTTGTTTTTGTTTTGATTGTTTTAAATCATCGTTTTTCTTGTAACTTACAATTTGAAAGGAAAGCCAAAGGCCTCATCCATCCGGAGACAAATACGACACATTTCTGAAATGATAAATAAAAAATGTGTGTCCACTTGACGGGACGAAACACCACAGAAAATACGGCAGGCCAATTATTATAATAATGGATAAATGAACTAATGGAAAAATGCATATTTAACCCTCCTGCTGTCCTCATTTCCTGTATAACCCTGAATGACCCGTCTTCACCAAACCCCCAATATAAGCAGCTTAACTGAATTTTAAACACC
This sequence comes from Poecilia latipinna, assembly GCF_001443285.1. Lineage (NCBI taxonomy): Eukaryota > Metazoa > Chordata > Actinopteri > Cyprinodontiformes > Poeciliidae > Poecilia > Poecilia latipinna. Next base: position 15,320 of record NW_015117050.1, on the reverse strand, counting down.
AAGTTTCATCTTGCATATTGTCATTCGCCACAAAATGTGTGAATACTTGAGTTTGTTTCCACTTGAATTTTACAGCTTAAATTCTGAATTTACTTTTAGAATTTGTTTGTTAATCACCATCCAGTGTCAGCACTCTGAATTCAAAGTTTTAACCTAATTTCAGAATACTGACTTTAATTCTTCAAAGTAATAATGTAAATGAACAATTCTGACTTTTAGCTTAAAATTTTGACTTTACTCTCAGAATTAAAGTTCACATCTAATCACTTAATATTGTCAAGTTAAAACAGCAAATGGTACACTGGAGTGCATTTGCCATCTCCACCCAACTGGCACACACATCACAGAGAATCAAGCGCACCCATCCCTTTCACTCAGGTCCATCTGAAGTCTATCAGGTAACTTGTCACACCTGAGCTCACAATGATGTCTGCAGACAAAGAGCCTCGGCTTCAAGCTTCCACAAAGACACTCTGGTGGGAACGGGACATTCATCATTTAATCTGCATTCAGAGACCAACTAGCCTTGTGATGCAATGGCTTTTATGTGTTTGTTCATTCACTGTTAACTTAAAAGTAGGTTGTTAACATTACCTGGAAAACTAGTTAATTAGTTTGTAGGTGTTCAACCTGCTCTGTGACTCTCACTACTCATGTGAAGTCATGGTGGTCTTACACTGTCAACTGAAATAATCTAAAGACAAAAAGAAAACATAAATAAAAAATGTCGCTGAGACGAGTGGTTCCTGCATTGCTTTGAGGGAAACAAGCTTTTTCAAGTTTGGCCAGAAGCTGACGGGGTTTAAAGAGACCAAAAACCTGACAAATGTGTTCCTGACTTTAATCCCAAATCAGATTAAACTGAGGGAAAAATTCTGAGATTGAAGTCAGAATTCTTGCTTTAGCTGCAGAATTTAAGTTTTTAAATCCTCATTAATTTCCTAATTCTGACTTTTCAGAGATGTAAAGAAAAGGTTCCCTGATGGTTTTCCTGTAAACCAGACGGTGAATCCTCCAGCGCAGTGAAAACTTTCACCAGGCAGGTTTTACCTGGTCACTCACCCAGATGTGATGTAAATGTCAGTGTTTTGTTATTTAGAGAGTCATAATGTTGTTCAGTTTTACTACACTGGCTGGAGAAAGTTGGATGTTTTCGATGTGAACAGAAATCATCCAGAACTCCCTGTGGTTTTGGCTGCAGATGCTTGCATCTCGATAAACTCTTCCAAGGAACTCTGCTCTCATTTTTCCACTATGCTGCTTTCCCCCCTCCTAACTTTGTCCAGTGGGCCCCTTCTGACCGGAGCCAACCACAGCAGATGCAGTGAAACCCACTGGAGAAAACTGTTCTCAATCTGCCCAACATAAACAATTATTATCCTTCATGTTTTTCTTGTTCTCTTTGCTTCTCATTGAATTTTTTTACCTTTTATGGATTCCTGTTAGATCATTTCCCGCCTGCGTTGCACAACCTGCAGCCGGAGCTGCACTCGACCTCTCTCTCCTGTCAGATAAAAATGCACATGCTTTCCAATGAACGACCCGGGATGTGATGTCATTTTGTGCTTCCCACCCATATATTTGTTAGCAGAACCTTCCAGAACCTTCCAGAACCCTGACCTGCAGCATCCAGAGCAAAGATGGGGAAAGCAAACTCCTGCCTCAAATTAGCTTTTATCCTCCTCAATGTGGTTTTTGTGGTGAGTGCAAGGATTTCTGATTTCTGATTCTTTGGCAGCTTTGATTAATTCTTGCTTTATAAATATGCAAACCAAGAAGTTACTTTGCCAGCATATTAGTTTAGTTGCAGGAGAAAATGTTTTAGGATCTTCATTAGTTTCCACCAACACAAGATTGGTGAGATATCACATTTTACAAATTACACACATGAAACTTTATTTGAAAATAAAAAAGAAGAAAATGTTCTTTTTAAATCTCAGTGTTTTGGTCATTTATTCCATTCCTGAATTGTTCTGAATGCAACACATTGCATTTTTACAATGTAGCAGTTATTATGTATTCAATCAGAATAAAAAACTTTTCATCAAATGTCTCAGCTCTCTTTTTGCAATGAGGTGAAAAAAGCAGGTGAATGCAGATTTTGCATTTTTCTGCCATTTTTGTCCAGTTGATCCAACTAAAAAATATCTTACAAGTAATAAATTAAATTTATCCAAATAAATACGCTGAGTTTTTTAAGTTGTCATGTTAAACAAATATAAATAAAGTAAGTTTGACTAAATGTAACCAATTGTACGAAACAAATTAACTCCATTTGTTGGAGCACCATTCTTTTTTTCAGTGGGGTTATGGTTCACATTTCTCTTTATTCTGTTGGTAAATTAAAGATAAATAAATTTTCTAATGAGATAAATGTTACATTATATTCATGTGTTTTATGCTGATTTTTAAATTCGGTTTGCCTGCATTTAATTTTTGATTTTTATATTTTGGTACCTCTTTTACTAGATCTTTTAACTCGTATTTTATTTCTTGTATTTTTTTTTTAATTTTCAAAAAATGCCCTTCTGATTTTGAACTAATCTAAAAAATATTTTTTTTTCTGAAACAAATCTTAAGAAATATTACTCCCTGCCTTTGTTCTTCTATTATGTTTCAAATTGTTTTGTTTTCTAATAACTTTTGATTTTTGTCCGTTTTATTTTTAATGTAAATGGAAGCAGAACTTTTCTCAACTCTTTGTCTCCCTCTAGTGTCTTTTTGTTGCAATGACATCTTCCACGATGCATCCGTGTAAACTCCCTTTAAAAAATGTTTGCAATCCACTTTAAAAGTCTTATTTTGCTCTCAAACCCTAATTTAACAATTCAGATTAGGCTTTATTGTCTGCATTTTATGTAATTAGTTAAACTGACTTGCCGTTTTTAACTTTCTGCTCCAGGTTATTGGATTCGTGATCATTCACGTGTCCGTGATGGCCTCTTACTCCAGCTACAAGGTAAACATCAACAACGCTGCTATTAAGCATCAGATTAGATGGAAGAAGTTAAGCAGATAGTTTTTGCACACATAAGGCGTTAAATCTTCTACAAATGGCACTACTGTAAATCATTGTACACAATACAGAAAATGGACTAGAAATTATTTTTCTGCCATCGTTTTGGCGCCCCCCAGCGGCGCCCCATAGCATATAAGGCATTTTTGCGCCAGTGGCTGAGTGTGAGTGACTCGGCAGTAATCCAGTGTTTGTTTCAGGTTTCTGGATTTAATGACCTCAACCTGTTAAAGATATGGGTGTTCGCCCTTGTCGTTGTCTTCATCGCTGTCCTGGGAATCTGCGCCGCCGTCACAGAGAACAACATCATGCTGATGATCGTACGCAACAAAAGAAGTTCACTTCCAAAATTCTCACAAAAGTTTTAAATGTTTTTGTTTCCATCGTCTGATCTACTGTTTGTTTGGTTTCGTTTACAGTTCGCAGGTCTGACGATAATCATGATGATCATCTATCTGTTTATGGGGATTATATTCACTATCTTTAGAAAAGCGGTAATGCGTCTGCCTAATATTTACCCACCTTCTGTTTCTCTGGAGTATTTTGTTCTCTTTTACATCCATTATTCAGTTAATTATGACTTTAATGTTGGAATTATGACTTTTATCTCAGAATTTAAGTTCGCAAGTCAACATTTAGTCTCAGAACTCTGACTTCAGTCTCTTCTGACTGGACACATGAAGCGTCTTTTACATTCTCACATGCAACCTAAATGACATTTTGAGATTATTTGGTTTCCGTACTTTTCTCATTTCAGTCACTAGGTTCTGTTTTGACGATATGATCCCAAGTTTCGGTTGTGGAACGTAGACCTTTACAAACTTTGGTCCATCTAAGTTTTATGATGAACGGACCAACAGGAATCTGTTTTGTTGGGAACTTAAAGTCCTGGATAATCTTGTTTGTTGTAACTTTTGTGCTCATAATTTGGTCTTCTCTAGTCTAAGATTCTATTAATGCAGTTTTTCTGACCTTGCAGCTAATAGATGATTTCTCCAAACCTGATGAAGAAATGATAGAGCGCCTACTTAACGAGACCGAGATTCAAGAAATACAAAAAACAGTAAGGCTTTTTACCAAGCCAAGCTAATAGTTTTGGGATGGATCAAAACTATCCATCCTGTGGTTGCTTAAAGGTGACGGGTACAGATAAAGTCACCTGTGGTTGCAGGAAAAATGCTGCGGAGTGCTTCGTGCAGAAGACTGGGGTAAGATCATCCCACCATCCTGCGAATGCACAGTAAAAGGACCGGACGCGAAACTGAAATGTAAACCCAGACCTCAGGTTGGTTACATGCAATCATTTCACAATATGATGTCAAGCATTTTTAATGGGAAACATAAAAGATATACAAATATTGTTCTGAGGCCAACTTTCACTGTTTATCATATAAGGTTCAATTATGTTGAGTAAAACTGCTAATTTAAGGTCCATCAGAGCAGGAAGATGCGACCAAAGGTTCTCCACACCAAAGCAATGCAAGAATGACTTATTACAGGAACTGTTTGGTTTCATCTGCCTGGCGATCTGCTCCAGATAGGCGATGTATGGAAAGCCAAAAGGGTCACAATTAGAAGTATTTTAACAAAAAAAACAACAAAAGACCGATTTAACAGAAATCTAGCATCAACTAGAAAGGTTTGTTTTTGTTTCAACTTTTGAAACTGAGAAATTTCAAAGATTTTTTCTGGAAAACTTGAGATTATTGTCAACATTTCTGAGTTTTTAAAAGTAATTTGTTTGATTTTTAAATTGAGAAGTTAACTTGTTTTCCTGGAAAATTTCTGAGATTAATCTAAAGATTTCTCATGTTTTTTCTAGGAAATTTTCAACTTTTCAAACTCCAAAATTTTAAATTTTTTCTAGATTATTTCTGAGATTAATCTAAAAAATTCTGACTCCTTTCTTCCAAATTCAGAAATTTTCTTGTTTTTTCTGGAAATTTTCTGAGTTTAATCTCAAAATTTATTGGCGAACATTAATGGCATTTTTTTATGTACAATGTGCCATCGTAAAAGACTGAATACAAACTAATTCAAATTTTTGCATCTTTTTTATTCATTTGTTTTAACAAAACACCTATAAACCACATTAAAATCTAAAATTTGATCTTTGTCCCAACAGGGAACCACGGGTCCAGATCAGATCTTTTCAGAGGTATTTAATCGGCTTATTTTCAGATTGTCCTGAATTCAGTCATTGCTCCCATTCTGTCATAGTTTTGAAAATGCTTCATGTTTCTGCCTTTCCTTCCACAGCCCTGCAAAGACTTTTTTTATCTAGGAATTACACTGATTCCGACTTTTTGCATGTCGCTTTTCTATGGATTTCTTTCCATCGAAGTAAGTTTGAACTCCGTTCTCCTTTACTGTCAGGGATTTTCAGCCTTTGTTTTAGACGTTGCAAATACGACGTACCCATTGTTTCAGTGTTTTAGCCATCATTTCCATGGATAAACTGGCAGTAGGGCTGGTTTACGGTAGTATGCTAGAACCATTGCAGATTTAAGTATCTGTCAAAATTTTTTTAATTAATCTCAGAAATTTCCTAGAAAAAAAAGGTGGAAATTTCTGAGCTCCAAAAAGTTGAAAATTAGCAAGAAAATGGTCAGATTTTTCTTTTGATTAATTTCAGAAATCTTCTAGAAAAAAATCTTCGAAGCTTCAAAGTTTCAAATGTCAATTATTTTACTGTTGAAACTCAAATTTTTCTAAGATTTTTTTTAAAGAAAATTTCTGGGATTCATCTCAAAAGTTCAGATTTCTTTGGTAGAAAATCACCTCTTTTTTTGCTATATACAGAGGCACTTATAAGGTGTCATTTAATAATAATGATTGATACTTTATAATAAATGCTAAGTTAGCTCTGAAATAACAATCATCCCAGAATCCTTGATTGTAATTTTATTGGTTGAAGGCTGTCCCTATATGTTCATTGAACCAGTTAAGGATCAGAAAACCCAAAGCAGAGTTATACAAGAAGAATTAATAACTTTTAGAGCAGATATTTGCTCCCCCCCATTTGTTTTTGATACTTAATAGTTTTCTTGTTTTTACAGATTCTTATTCTGGCTCTCAGCTGCCTCCTGATCCATCAAATCAGAAGATCCAACTCAGGCTGCACTTTCACATGAGGAAACCTTGAAAGTCACTTTCTTTCTCTCTTTTCAAGAAAAATGAAGACATCATCAACTGACTGGTCCATATAAAATTTAAATTGGTAAAATGTAAATAGAATCATGTCGTAAACTGAATTATTTCAGATGTTTTGTTTTTTGTGACCAGTTATTAGTGTAAAGTAATAAATCTGCAAATAACCAATGAAAATATTTTATATATTCTTGTCAGAGGTTTTGCTCTTGATGTGGATTAAATCTTTCACTGAAATATAATCATAATCTGCCTATTTTAATAGTTTATACCTTTAAATGCATTAATACACGACGGAAACCATCTTACTGCAGAAACATCCAACATCTTCCTTATTTTGGGGATTCAGCCAATCAGAGCAAAGGAAAATGGAAGGTGATCTTGGATTGGCTGCTTTATACAGCCAATAGCGTGTCAGCTGCGTTTTCTTTTGATAATATGCACTATAAAAATAGGGAGTATATGATGCAGTATTAAGGCCACGCTAAGAAAATCACTTGGAGTTGATTCTAGTATGAAGGGTGCTTTATAAATAAAATTGATTGTTTGAAAAAATAAATAAAATTCAGAGATTAAAGTCCTATGAGATTAAATTCAAAAATAGTTTGAGAATATAGTTATAGTATGAGACAAGATCATAATATTCTGATTATTTCCTAATATTAAGACTTAATTTTTGTAATATTACAACTTTATTCTTGTGAAATTGTGACTTTATTCTATTAATTTTGATGTATTCTTGTACAATTTTATTCTCTTAATTATATTACTTTGTTCTCATAAGTTTATTTATGCATTATTATTTTTTTGTATTTCCTGGGTCACAAAAATAGGTGGATTTGTTTTGCAAATAATTTTGCAGAAACATCCAGAAATACATTGGGGTCCACTGTACACTGTTTCCAAATGTTTTACAAATAAAAATCTAATGAAGGTGTGTGTGAATTCAGCTCAAATGAATGCAGTACTATGTTTGGTCAGAGTCACAACAATAACGGTCACTTAATGTCACATAATTAACTGAGCCAATGCGCCCATCCCGTCCATTGTTTGGACAGGATGTACGGACCCAGAACCAAGCAGAACAGGTGCCTACAGGGGTGAAAGGTCAGGAAAAGGAAAACAAACAGGAAGTGGCGACTGGAGGGCGTAAGGACCATATTAAAGACGGTGGTAGCGACTAGCTAACAGTCCCGGGATGCTTAACACACAACTTTCTACTTAAATTAACAAATATTATTAATAACACCGTCTATAAAAATATGCCCTTATATAGTAAGGAGTATTTAATTAATATAAATAAATATACTTTATGTACGTTTTAAGAATAATCCGGAAGTATTTCTTCTGCGCATGCGCAAATGAGTCAAAGGTATGACTAGTACTTACGGAACAGGTTGTGAAGTGGCAAAATCGGAAGAACCTTGTAATTTGGTTCTATATAAATGAAATAAAGTGAGTTTATCTTTTTAAAACTGACATTTTGAGCCATACTCCATATCAGAAGTTGACGGTTATGCAAACCAGACATTTCTCGGATAAGTGGATTTGGCAGAAAGGCTACGTTTTTGTCAGTGCAGACTTTTATTTAAAACAATATGGATTCGTTTCTGTACACATTTTTGTAATCTAGATTTTGAAAATGAGTCAAACTTTGTAGAAACTGGCAGCGAAAACAGATTTACTAAAAAAGAAAGAAGCAGCTGCTGCCGCTATTAGCCAAAGAAGGAGGGAAGACGCCAGGCTGCGTGGTGGGAGGATAATTAGAGGATTGGGAGCAGGTGTTCCCGTCGGGTCAGGAGATGCTGAAGGCGGGAATGACTCAGGACAACTGCTGAGCAGGAAGAGCGAGTTTCTGGAAACCAGCAACAAGCCTCATAATGTGAGTAAACCGTTTAAAGTCTTCACACAGTTGTTATTTTCAGCACTTTTGATCTCTCAAACTGTGACTGATTGTTTGCTCTGGGTGCTAAAGCGGAGTTTTTTGCAGTGTGATGAAATATGATTGTTTCTCTTGAGTTGAATTATGTATCTTTAGATCTTCTGCTGTGTTTGTGGCTGAGTTTTTCCCCTCTGTTTGTGGAGCTTTACTGATTACACTGGCTTTACTTGGAGTTGGTTTAGGAGCACAGTTTGTCCCCTGGAGGTGAAGTTGAGGTGTGAATGAAACTATTTTGGTTTTGTTTACCTCTTGGCTGTTTGGGTTCAGAGGCTCCATGCTAATTCAGCCCCGGTTCAACCTGCCAGCAGATGCTTTTCACCACAGGTGGGCTCAAAGTTTTCCGTTGTTTTCCATGTCCAAGTCTCCTTGTAGCAGTTCACCTTGCTGTGCTGTCCTGTCTAAATCTGTAGAGCTGCTGCTTTGGTTTTGTTTCACTCTTATGAGGCCGCTGTTTATGTAGATGTGAATTTGGGTTTATGGGAAATACTGATTACTGAATATTGGCTTCACTTAGCTAGAAATGTCAATGAAATCGGCCTTAAAAAGAAAGAATGACAGCATAGCAGTAGCTGCGTTTCTGTTATAAATGTGGGCAAAACTTTGACAATATTCCTCTAATCTCTGAAAAACACAATTTTGCAATTGAGATGTTTACATTAAATAAGAAACGCAATTAAAATCACATGTGAATATGTTTAAGAAACATGCCTTGCCACCGTCCACATAGCCACTTCCTGTTGTCGTCTTCTTAGTGGTTTGCGCCAGTAGTAACATCCGGTTTTTGATCATGTGACTCCTGCGATAGTTTTGTGAAATAAACCAATTTTGATACAGACAAAAAGCCACCTCCTCCTAGCACATAATGCGACTTTATTCTGGTATTAAAGTCGTAACGATGTGACTTTACTCTTCTACTTCTCTTAATATTTAATTATTTTTTTCTTTTTATTTTCTATAGCCTTAATACTCCATCATAAAAAAGAAACACAAAATACCAAATTGCAATTGGCAAATGCACACCGGGACAAAGACCCTCATTTCTTGAGTCAAATAAAGCCGTTATCCCCAATTCTGAGCAAAAGTAAAACTTCTGAATTCAAAGAATTACAAGAAGACTTCAATTTTAAAAAAAATCTCTTAAAAAAAAAAAAAAAGGCTGAGATCTGATCATAAAGAACCGTCGGGTTTGACTCCTTCAGGGTCTCTGATCTTGTATTTTATGAACATGTACAGCTCAAACAGAGGGAAAATCTGGTTTTGGAACTTTTTTTCTGTTTTATCACATTTTTCTAGGAATGGCAAAAAAAATTATCTTTATGATATATTTAATATATAAATAAAAAGCATGAAGCATTATATTTAAAGAAAAATCAAATTCCCTCCAGAATCTGCAGTTTATTTTTGAATTTAAAATATGAAAACGTGGGAACTAAAGAGCTGGTGACTGTTTTTCCATAACCGACCGCCAGATGGCGGTAAAGGCCAGACAAACAGCTGAAACCTGAGCGATCAGAGGTGTTTGTTTTTGAAGTGTCAGATTTAACTGAGTGTATTTTAAGTTGATGTTTTTGTGCAGCTGATCACTCTGTCAGGCTTCCTGTGATTTGATGGACGATCTGAACACGGCGGCTCAGCAGCCACGTCCCGTCTAATCCTCCTCCTTCCTGCTGCTGTCAGCTGAGCTGCTGTTCAGTGAATCTGTCTTTGTTTGGGGGTGATGTGCTCTGTCAAACCTGCTCCTGCTACAAAGCAGCTTCTCAAACCTGATCGGACTCAGTGGGAGGGAAACTTGGACTCCCAGCTGATCGGCAACAACAGGAAGATTCAAGCTGCTCCACAAACTAGTTTAAAAGAATTAACAACAAATTATCTAGAGAGAGGCATAAAGAGTTTAAAATTAGCTGAAAATTAAATAAAACCTGATGATGCTTCTAAAATATTTTATTTTTTGTTTGTAGTTTAAACTTTTCATCCATTTTCCATTTCTGCTTTTACTTTATAATTTAATTTTTTTGCGTAGATTGTCCATTTCTGTTTCATATAAAATAAACACCTTAAATTACACATGCTAATTCAATGTGCATTAAATTAGCATGTGTAATTTAAGGTATTTAAATTACACATGCCCGTATTTGAATCCGATGCATCTACTACATCAGATTCAAATAATCCGATGTAGTAGATGCATAATTAATTCACAATTTGTACTTTATTAGTTGCTTCAATAAATTAAAATATATAATTGGAGAAAATTGACTAATTTAACTTGCATTGAGTCATTGTATAGTTTGTTGTTTTGATTCTGGTTTGTAGCTGAGGAAACAATTTAGTTTTTCATGAAAAAAAACTTTGGAGTAAAACCATCAGGAAATTTTCTAGAAAACTTGGAAATTTCTGAGCTCAAAATTTGAATGAATTTTTTCTTCTTGTCTGTGATGCATCATCGTGGATCTGTCGTCTTCTCTTTGAGCTGCAGCCTGTTTGTATTTCTGCACATTCAGAGGAAATGAAGACTTGAACAGTAATGGCTCCCGTGTCTTCGCTGTTTTGACGGGTAAAGAATTTCCTGATGATTCACATTCAGGGTGAATGTCGCATTCAACAAATACCTGGAAAAAAAATCTCATTTTATCACCAACAGAACCAGAGCCATGTAATGGAGCCAAGAGGCATGATTAGTATTAATGAATCCACAAGCATATGGAGTTAAAATGTCTGCCAGGAAAAGATGCCAAACATCAAGAATGCATGAAATTTCATTGCCAGTTTGGGTCAGACGTTGATTAATCCCCGGCGTTCCGGTAATAAACGTCGATCTGAATTTCAGGAGCAACGCAGCAGAAATTTGAAGCCGTTTTCTGATCTCAGGTCAGATTGAACTCCCTTTAACCTCACTGCTAATGGTCACTTAAACCCCAACAAGAAGGAGGATGATCTGGACTAATTTAAATTAATTTCATGCCGTTTCCAGCAGTGAAGTGCAGAACTGTGGAAATGTTTTTGATATTTCTTTCCTTGAACTTTCGTGTGGAGCAGAACTTGAGGTTTGGAGAGCTGGCCAAAAATTTAAATCACTTTCTGTCTTTCTTTCCATCCAAATGATTCCTGTTTTTAGGATAAAGATGGTTTTGGCAGCTGAACATCAAGTGTTTTTATCTTGATGTTCACACATGGATGGAATATCCCGATAAACGAAGCGTCTTTCAGATTGTCAGGGGGAAATGGACAAAAAATGGCAGAAAAATCTGTTTTATTCACCGTTACTGTATGGACAATTATGGAGCAAAAATTATAAAAGTTTTTATGTAGTTTCAATATATTCCTGACCACAATTTGACAGTTGGAACAACTGAACCAGTTTCCCAGAGTTCCTGCAGTAAAGCGATAAATTATAACGTTTTTTACTACGTGGTATTCATGAAGTTTCTTTAGTCTATAATAACGTTTCCTGGATGAGAAATTATCCCAGAAGTTATTGTGATAAACGATAATATATTTTATTAAGTAATATAACTGTATTGGCATAATGATGCAGGAACATGTTCTCACAGATCAAATTCTTATGAGCATTTAAAACTGAAAGACATTTTAAATATCCAAAATGAAAAAAACAGAAACAACAAAACAAATTATGAAGTCTTTGAAAACAAATTTATCCTTCAAAAATGTGCCAGTTGAGACCGAAGGCGCAGACTGCAGACTTTTATCACCCAGTTTCTGGTAGCAAGAGAGAAAAGAGGAAAATGATAAATCAGAAATTATTGAGCTTGTTCTAATTTATCATTTAATTGATTTATTGCGACAGACGCAGCTGTGGGCCGACTATTCACTCCTGAAGCTACTTTACAAAGAAACTGGATCATTTAGAATAACCACCAAATGACATGCAGTCAAAAGTATTCGTACTCCTTGAACTTCTCCATATTTTGTCACATTAAAATTACAAACATATTTCATTAGAAATAAATGGGAAAGAAGCCAACACAAAGGGGTAGACTGGTGTTTTGTGCACATGATTCAAAACATTTTTTACAGGTTAGAAAATGAAAAGTACCAAGGCTGCAGTAAAATGGTTTAAAGCAAAACATATTCACAGTTTAGAATGGTCCAGACCTAACCCCAATTAAGAATCTGGAGCTGGATCTGACAACTGCTGTTCAAACGTTCTGAGTTTGAGCTTTTTGGTAAAGAATGGGCCAAAGTTTCAGTCACTGGACGTGCAAAGCTGGAACTGAAACACATTTAGTGTCTTGACTTCCAGATGACACTAAATATGTAGAATTAGTTGCATAAGTTAAAGCAAGTGCAATAATTTCCATTTGCATGGTTTGTTTTTCTCTTTTTACTAAAAACTGGATGATAAAACTCCAGTTTTGATCTCAAATGAACTTGTTTTTTGAAAGTATTTGTTTAGAGACTTCATAATTCATTTTATATTTTATTTATTATGGTTATTTAAAATGTCTTCCATTTTGAGTATTAAATGTTCATAAGAATTGAAAGCTTATTTATCTTGTTTCATTTTACCGTCGAATTACTTTAAAATGGTCTCAAAACAACAATATTACCGTTTATCGCAATAAGTTGGGACAATTTATCGTCCAGATGTATCGTGACGGTGCTCCGTATGTGCAAATATTTTCTCTGATTAGCAGCAAAAGCAGATTGAGTTTCCAGAAACGACAAACTTGGCCTCCGCCATTGTTTCACGCTCCGTCATCATTACTGATGATCATCAGCTGGGTGTAGAGAAAACAGCCATCTGTCTCGGTTCTCCCATTTAAACCATCGCATGCACAAAATAAATTACAAAAGGCCATTACTAATATCCAACAGGTGTCGATGCCGTTATAAATTCACAACATTAGTGCAGTCATTAAGAAATCTGGGTCAGCACACAGAGTAGCTGGAGGGTTATTAATGTCATGAAGGAGTCCAACCAGGCGGGATGACTGAGACCAGCTCTGTTTGTAATGGATGAACTCAGGTGAGTCCAGACCCGCCCACTCGCTCCGCAGTAACAGATTAACAGCAGAAATGAAGCGGCGCAGCATTGTTCACCATGCGAGTCCCGCCACTCCTCCGCTGACACGCAAACTGCAGTCTGACTGGAGGAGACGTTCCTCAGTCGATTCGTTTAAACTCCCATCGGTCCAACAAACATAAAATCCTCTAGTTTATCAACAAGATATCAATCAATACTCGACAAATAAAATGTATTTTTTTGTCTCTTTCGTCCCAAACCTCCAGCCGGGGAGGGGTTGTATATTTTCCAGGCACAAATGGTACAATCAAGTAAATGTTTCCTTCAGTTGTTGTAAAAATGCTTTATATGACTCAAAAGAATTTTTAAGTAATTTAAAACCTTGAAATTGGGTTAGGGTTAGACATCCCAACGTGGTAGCCATGTTGGGATGACTTCCTGAAGGCGGCGCTTCAGAACAAGTAGAAGCTTCTTAAAGAGACAGAGGCCCAATTTCAAGGCATTGAATTACAAGGGAAAATTTCTTCCAAGTCATATTTGATCTATGAAGCATTATTTTATCAATTGAAGCTAACATAATTGTGCTATAAACTGGAACTGTGACTAGAAAACACATACTGGCCCTTTAGAAGCTGAGTTTTTCCTCTCCACTGTCGCCTTATACTCGGTACGAGGGATTGCTGTAAAGCCAACAACAAAACACCAGCGATCTTTCTGCTGCTACGTCCAGGAAAAGCTAATACTCCAAGTCAGTGACTCTTTGCAACCTGCTGGGATGTTTTACCAGTTGGCTGCGTTGTTTTTCTACTGGGATCAGACTGGAAACATGTAATGGACTTTGAATCCATCAGGGTGACTGGATTGAATTGCCTGTAAATCAGCGGGAACCGTTTGTTTTCCAAACGGCCTTCAGACGACATTTGTTGTAAACAAACTGAACTGATTTGGATTTCAATCTGTCTTTGTGAAGCGCCGGGAATGTTCCTCTGGTGAATCGGTGCTTTATAAATAAACGCCACTGAATAAATGTTTGTGATGAGGAAGATTCTCCTGTTCCAGTTTAATCTGATTCCCAGCCTTCATCTCCGGCCGGGTGGCGTCTGATGAGCTTAGAGCCGCTGCTCTCAGGCTGACTGGGGGAATACGGAGCTGCTGCTGTTGGTTCTGATTGGAACAAGCCAACTTTGGCTGTTCGGACCTCTGGGATGTGAGTCAGAACCAGGTGGGATTATATTTCCTCTCTGACTCAGAAACGCCAACTAGTCAGTTATTTTAGTGCAGAACCTGCTGTGGATGTTTGTTTATGTGAAATTTGAATTAATCAGATGTTTGAGTTTTGGATTTTATTGTGCACATGGGTTAAAGCATATTTTATTGTGTGCAATGATGATAAAATACTTTGACAACTTAGTGATTGTTTTTTTTTTTTTTTTTCATTGAAAAGTGGTAAATTTTATTTAAAATTTTGTAAAAGAGGAAAATTTAGAATGGAGGCCTAAGCAGCTAAAAACTAAAGTTTTTTTTTAGCTTCCAACCGACCCCACACATGTAAAACCATTGACCTCTACGTTGGCCTCAGTCCTCGCATGCACAAGGTTCATTATACAAATATCTGATAAAAGGAATGCTTAGAAATGGGTCATTTATTGATAATCATCCTTTACAGATGGGAATTGAAAACATATGAATTAAATGTCATTATGAATCAAACTATTTTGGATTTCTTTTTCAAGCTGCTGATGTTTTCTGCATCATGTTTTGAGATCACTTAATAAGATGGAATGGAAAAACCAACTAATCCCCATTGAAAAGGATGCAGTGGTTATTTCAGAGGAATAAATAGTTGATGTGTGATAGGAGCGAGTCTTTTTTAAAAATAACTGAGCTCTTCTTGTGGATAATGGCGTAATGTACTCTGAAAATGTTTTGTAGAGTGACCGAGTTTATTTTTACTTCTCCTTTTGCTTTTTAACGTTAAAGCCCACTGAGCAAGCTGGGAGCGTGAGCAGAGACATGACAGGATGTACTTTCTTCTCCTTTCTAGTCTGTTGACAGCAGAATTATGCTTCTTTAAGTCCGTATTCTTCTGCGGTTCGGTTTGATTTTTCTGCGAATAACACAGCCTTTAATGTCAAACAGAAGCTCCCGTTTCATGACGCAGTGAGTGGGCGACGAACGTCCTCAGTAGGTTGTCTAACGGTCTTTGATTTCTTCCCGTTGTTTGTTTT
>NW_015117049.1:11131-23692 GCF_001443285.1 Poecilia latipinna | reverse complement strand
CTGTGGGACCTGTGGAAAAAGTTTCTCTCGAAAAGACACTTTAAATGCTCATATGAAAATTCACACAGGTGAGAAGCCTTTCTCCTGTGGGACCTGTGGAAAGAGTTTCTCTCTAAAAAGTCGTTTGCATGATCACATGAGGATTCATACGGGTGAGAAGCCTTTCTCTTGTGGAACCTGTGGAAAAAGCTTCAGGTTGAAATCACTATTATGTTTTCACATGAGGATTCATACGGGTGAGAAACCTTTCTCATGTGGGACCTGTGGAAAAAGCTTCAGGATGAAAAAATTCTTACTTCAACACATAAAGATTCATATGGTTGCGAAACAGTGACGTGTGGTGAAGTTCATAGCTGGTGAGCCACTGACTTACGATGTGTAACTTTAGACACCACGCATGTCATTGTTTACGTACATAAATTTAGCACGTGCATACAACACTGGAGGGCAAAATGTCCATTCTTTTACATGTCATCCATAGCCATGTTAACTCAGTGAAACTGACATGTACTATGATCCACAGCAATGGGAAAAACCTAATCCACTTTCTCGCTCTGTATCGGCCAAGCTACACGCAGACTCAATGCCATAGCATCTGACAACAATGCCACTTCATGTTTTATAATTTAACACCAAAAAAAAACATTGAAGAATTTTGCTCATAGAACAGCACATTCAGTTTGTTGCAATAGTTTGTTTTAGGCTTAATGTTTTATTAATAAATGATTACTGTGGTAGATTTGCTCCCGCTTCTACTTTACTGAATTCTTTAGACATGCAAACTGCAGCCCACAAAACACATATTTCATTAACTAATTTTAAAACCAGGCATTAATCAATGTTTTACCTCAGTCCTGACTGAATGAAAATCATTATAATCTGTTTGTGTGAGGTTAATGATGAACAGCTGAAAAGTTACCGGGTTTATCAACTGCCGCTCCAACTCTTTTCCTGGTCATTTCTATGGATATTCTTTGCTGAATGTTGAATAAATATTAATATTGTTTCCACATATCATCCCCGATGTCTGCTGTACTATGGGTTGCACTATGTCAGCTTCTAAATGGCCGGTTCGCTTCAGGCAGCCTGAGTCGATCCCACCGCAGTGGGTCAGAACCAGATATCCTGATATAAAGAAACGATACCGGACTGTCACCACAACGCAGCTCAAAGCCCTGGTACCACCTGCTCACTGTTCGCTCTGCTTCACCTTAACGTTACTACCAGGCGGTTTGAACCGCTGCTGGAGGTGAGCAGCTGTGAATAGAAGTTGCTGGAAGATTCGGCCCAAAGCATTTGGAGTTTACAAAACATCAAATTCTGTAAATAATAATTTGGACCACAGCAAAAGCTGATCATGCCACAATTAAATAAATCAAAATGTCCCAAAAGCATCGGTGGACTGGGAAAGAGGCTACTGGGGGATTCCAGGTAGATTCCAGCAGAGATGAAGCGTCTCTTCATGCAGGGCCGCCCCAAGGTAGCATGGGGCCTTAGAATCATGATTTGGCCCCCTGGTCCTCCTGCTAAGCACCTCAGCATCAATAACATTGTTTAAATATAGATTTAGTGAAGTCTAGTGATAGGGGGCCCAGGTTAAACGGTTGAGTTTAAAATTAATCACTGATTATTGGTTATTTGCTGTGATGTATTTGTGAACAAACCCAGTTCAAACATAAAGATTACACCATATTGTAGCCATGGTGACATGACATAAACTATCAAGATGATTCTTTAAACTTTCACAAAGTAAACTTCCAAGTTAAATCCTAAATGTGCTGTTTATTTTCCCCTGCACAATGCATTAAATAAAATTTAATTTTATTGTCATTGTCCATAAATGACTGTTGCAGGTTTAGATCTATGGTCTGTATTACAATTCAACTATTTCTAGGGCCCCTGGATGTCTGGAGGCCCCTGAATGGCCCCTACTAGCAGCTACTGAGTTTTCTTTACCTTGATATCTCAGCCTTATAATTCTAGATCTCAGATGTGCAAACATTAAAATGACATAGAGCTTTATTATCTTTGAAGCAGTCTGCAGATAAATTGTTATGACAGATATTATTAGGGTTTATTTAGTAAAATAGCAGGAAATGTTCTTAGTTCATAACTTTATAACCAGCAAACTTCTCTCTGGTCTGTTTACAGCTACAGGCTCAGATCAACACAATCCTTCAGCTTCAGCAGAAACAGCAACTTTATATCAGGGAAACAGACTAAATCTGCTTTGCATTGTCCCCACATGATGACAATGATCCAGTCTGATCTGATTAAATATTTGATTCTTGATTAATATGGGTTATTGCTATGTTGCTGTACGGTGTTTTAAGATCTTGTCAGATTTTGATTTGGAGCTAACACCAGAGAGATTTTCCCACATATTTGTTTCACAAAAGGTTTCTACATGCTCTGCATAACCAAAGATATTTTCTCACCCATCCAAATGTTCAGAATCAGGTGATCCAATCCCTTTCATGGGACAAACCAGAACCAGGTTAATGTGACACATGTTGTGAAATAGATGTTAAAGATGTTTAAGGTTTGCAGCAGGAAACCAGGTTCATAACAGTATATTGATATTTCATACAGCTGCAAAATGACTTGTTTCTTAGCAGTGAGGAGCTTCAGTTAAACACTTTTTGTTCTTTTGGGAGGCGTCACAGTGTTTCCTCTGTTATTTTTATTTCTAACATTTTCTTTGTATATTTTTAAATGAGTGATTAATAATATCTCATTCCTCAGGTAGATATGAGCAAATTAATTACTTTAATTGTCTTTGTGGCTTTAATTAAAGTTATCTGTCTTCCTACATCTCGGCTCTTCAGTGACGTTTCATGATTTCACTTCTTTCAATGGAAACAGGAACCTTTATTCACAAGACAGACAGTTATTCTCTATCTTTTCAAGTCAAAACAACATTTCACTGTTTCTATGAAATGTATTCATTTGCAGTTTAACTTTAAAACTGAATCACAACCTTCAAAACTACAACCTTGAAATGTTTGTAAAACTTTAGACTTGTTTTACAAATTAAAACGATCATACTCAAAAATGTCATATGTACCAATATGGTCCTTTTGTAAGATTAAATACCTTTTGATAACTGAATCCAAGCTCACATTTCACAACAGTTTTTTCCATTAGTCAGAATGAAGTAATATTCTAAAAATAAATGCTGTTCTTCAATTAGCTGAAGAAAATCCTCATAATTAACAGAAATAAAAGGGTTGGAAATATCCATGTGTTTGTGTAATGACTTTAATACTGTGTTTCACTCACTGAAATATATGAACCTTTTATTATTGTTGTAAAATATTTAATGTAACTGTATGTTGAGAGGAGGCTCAAAGCGGAAAATTTAAAGGGGAACTAAAAATCGTTTACAGTTTCTTCAGTACAGCCAAAGTGAAACACACGGAAAGCTACGGAGCACACGAGGTAGCGTTAGCTCCTCTTAGAAGGTAGTTTGAAAACAGGTTTGGTGTTTTAGGTAAATATTTCCGTGTTTTCAGTAAAAATGTCTTCAGTTCAGCCTCAGAGAGAGTTTATCAACGAGCAGGAAACTCCTGGTGAAGAAACATTGACCGAGTTAAATGAAATTAACATTAAGATCGAAGAAAAGATGGAGGATCAGCGCAGACTGATGGATTTTACCAGGATACCGAAGATCTTCTTACACCGGATAGGTACGAAACAACTTCACGTTTTACTGATTAGTCGGGTTAAAGAGAGTTTTAGACATAAATAATCGTTGTGTATGGAAAGCTATTTAAAGAAGACGCTCAAATTGTAAACATTAAACAGAATGATTTGTGTTAAAGACAGTCATCATGTAATATCTAAATTACAGTTTGTGATCCGTAACAGTATTATTTCTACTCAAAGTACTGTTTAAAGTTCGGTTTAAAATTAGTAGTTGTGTGTAATCAATTTGTTTTGGTTTAGCTTCCCGCTATGTCAAATTAGAATTTATACTTTGTATTAATTGTTTAAATATAAAACTAAATATAATGTTTATTAAATTAAGATTGAGAACATAAAAATTTTGGATTTTTACCATAGAATACCTTTTGCTTTTCAATTACTGACTGATTAATTAAAATGGTTTATGAAACCTTCAAGTCTGAAAACAAACTATTTTTATTTTGACATTGCCTCAAATGAGGCCTGTCTTCAAACCTATGTTTTATAGATGACTTAACCCTGAACAGAAATATTTTACACTAACAGATTATAGAAATATTGTTTTGTGGCTGGCAAAACATGGATGCTTTTTAAAATTATTTATATAAGTTTAAAAACTTTATGTTCCTTTTTTAGTAAGAAACCCAGGAGTTTTCCCAGTGTATTACAAGTCTGGCGGGCAACCAGGCTAAGCATTATTTGTTCATTATTTGTAGTTTTTTATACAACAGTAACAGTGATGGCAAAGACTGGTTAAAGAGTCTCTTTGGTGAAACTACAACGACCTGCCACATCCTAATAAAGACAACTTCACAGTAAAGCTGTGACGTTTGCCACAGCTTTAGTGGCACAGCCTGCTACGGAACCCCTCAGCGGACATGGGAAAAATGCTTTTTTGCATTTCCTCACAAAAGTTCTGCATATTATCGCAGTAAGTTTTGCGTTTCCCCGCAATAAGCAAACAGGCCCTGGTCTAAACATTACTGTCAGGTTGATTGGATGGATGAATGGATGGATTTTTGTATAAATTTTCTTCAGGTTAACTTGGAAAGTGAGCTAATATAGTTACAGGTTAATTTTCTAAACTACAAAAAGTAACTGTCAGAGAAGCTAATAAATGAAAAATTGGACTCATTGATATCCAATAATACTGGTGTTATGCCAGATTTGCTAGCATTTTATTTTATAAATATTTTATCCGATTACTCGATTAATTGTAAGAATAATCAATAGATTACTCAATTACTAATATGTTTTACAACAACCCTAATTGTATTTTTTGATTAGGTGTTTTTTAAACAAGTTAAATATCGTTTCACTGACCCCGTCTTTCCACAACAAATAATTACCCAGTAATATTTTTACTTTTCTTGTCTACTTAGTTTTAGGGCTGGGCGATATGAGGAAAATCTAATATCTCAATATACTTTTGCTATATCACAATCAAATCAAATTTTATTTGTATAGCACATTTCAGCAGCAAGGCATTTCAAAGTGCTTCACATAATTAAAATAAAAACATCATGTGACATTGAATAAACAGTGAGAGAGGGAAAAAGATTTTAAGGAAACATTAAAACGGAAACAGTGAGAAAGAGAAATAAAAAGAAATTAAAAAGTAAAGATAAAAACATTAAAGAGATAAAAAAACCATCAAGAACATCAAAGACATCAAAACCCACACTCTAACCCTAATTTAGCCATAAGCAACTCTAAACAGGTGGGTTTTAAGTTGAGATTTAAAGGCACTCAGTGTTTCAGCTGTTTTACAGTTTTCTGGAAGTTTGTTCCAAATTTGTGGTGCATAGAAACTGAATGCTGCTTCTCCTCGTTTGGTTCTGGTTCTGGGGATGCAGAGCAGATCAGAACGAGAAGATCTGAGGGGTCTAGACGGTTGGTACAGCAATAACAGATCTTTAATGTATTGTGGTGCTAAACCGTTCAGTGATTTATAAACTAGCAACAGTATTTTAAAGTCTATCCTCTGAGCTACAGGGAGCCAGTGTAGGGACTTTAAAACTGGTGTTATAATTATATTGATGCACGATATATTTTGCAATATTCTTGAATGAGCTTCAAATGTTATGTTAAACTATAGAACTATTTCTGGATTATCGACAAATTTGTGACGGACTTATCTGAACTAGCAAACACTCAGACTGTTGGTGTGGATAGAGACGCAAGTTGGATGAAAGTCTTGCTGAGACTCGCAGCTCTGCTGAGGACTCTAAAACTCATTAACGGGATGGAGTCGATCTTGGAGAAGTTACTAGTTTTGGTTCTGTGGAACGACCCAACTAATTTGGATAATTGGGAACTGTGATGTATCGGAGAAACTTTAGGGAAGATTGAAATTCATAATCTATCCGATCTAAGACATTCTGTATCTGAATTGGCTTCCCCCGTGTGGCCTTGGAAGGGCTGCATATTTCCAATCTCCTTGAAGATATGTAAACATAAAGCTGCTTCCCTCCTCACCCCCTCCTGTATCCATGGAGCTGGGGAGCTGAACGCTACCAAGGACATTCCTGGATAACATCTTATTAGACTTCTGCCGGGAGGCTGAGCAACGTGGTTTCATGGCCCTTTGACGTCACCGCCTTCACTCATGTCTTTGTTTTGTCTGAATGTTGCCATTTGCCCTAATGTGTCTGTAACAGGGCGGCCGTTTGCGGTTGGATTTTACGGTGCAGAAGATTATGAGAGGTAGAGTCGGGTGGAAACAGCAGTTGGTTTATTCTCCTCACATCATCAACACACACTCAATAACAATCATCCCTCACAGGTGAAACTACAGGCTTAAATAGTCTCAGCTGTGTTGGACCCAACTACCTCCAATTCACAGGGAGATCTCACTTAAATCTCCACCTATTTAAATAAAATACACTTTATTAAATATAAACATTTAAATTTACTTTTTATAAATATTTTATATTTTATCTTACACCAAATGAAACACCACAAAAAACCCATAAACAATTATCTCCCCACACTTTTCAATGGCCTCTCCCGGAACCTATAAATGGTGTCTGGACCCCCGGGGTTGTATTTGTCCAAACACCCTGGAGAGGACACAGAAAAGACAGGTGAGTCACTCAATATCAGCACACCTAACAGATTATGCACAAACATTTGCTCAGTTTTACCCACCAGTAGCTCATTGCTCTGAGTAACAATTATCCTCCCTCCACAGGCAACCACCTCACTTTCCAATGAGGAGCAGCTGTGCAGAGCCCAGAACAAAAGGCTACATGCTAATTACTAAAATATTCAATAAATACAATTAAAACTTCTCATGTGCAAATTATTATTTATGTGCAAATCTCTGCTTAAAGTGCAGTGCTAAATAAAGTGCTTGTTAATAAAGTGCAAAAAGTGCTTTTAAAGTGCTATACAGTGACTTAAATAAAAATAGACCCAGTAATGAAGCTCTCTTCATTACAGTGTCCTTTCCTCTTTTTTGTTTTATTTTGTTAGAATTGGAATAACAGTGAACTCGAATCCTTAACTTCAACAGTCACTACTTAGTTATTTTTATACGTCTTTTAGCTTATTTTGTTAGAAACTGTGGAGTAATGCCTATTTACATCAATATTATACAGCCCAGAAATGGAATCGGAATTAGAATAACTACAAACTTAGAATCCAGAAATACTTGACAGGTACAGTCACAACTTAGTTACTTTTACACAACTGCTTTCTAGAAACTGTGAATTACTCACTTTTACCCAGAAAAGGAATTAGATTAGTCACTCTTTAGCTTATTTTATCAAAAACTGTAGAATACTCAGTATTTAGATGCAGAGACCAGAAGCCCAGAGGAAACTTCTGGATCAAGATTATTAGACTATTTTTCAGACTCCTGTTGTCTCAACCCAGAAATGGAATTAGACGAGAGGAAACTTAGCAACCCTGAACAGGAGCTCCTAGTTTACATACTTTAGATCAATATTAGATTCACTTTCTTCTTTTGCTCTTTCCTTTGGTTTGTTTATTTTGTTTGTATTTCCTTTTAATTCATGTAAAGCACTTCAAATTGCCTTGTTGTTGAAAATGTGCTATATAAATAAAATTACCTTTTACCTTACTTATTAATAATCTCAAAATACACATCAAGTATAAAAGCATGAAACTGTAACGAACTGAATGTTCTGTTCTATGTGGGGTATTGTTTGAGTGTTTTTGGTTCTGAATCCAGATACATAAAGTTGGGTTGTTGTCAGTTGTTATGGCAATGAGTCTGCGTGTATCGTAAAACTGACAGAGAGCGAGAAAATAAAGGAATGAGCGGTTTTGAAGTATTTTTTCCATTGCATTGCTAAATGAATCATAGCTATGTCTCCAGGTTTAATTTTAACGGACCAGTTCTACCATTCACGGCTCACCTCAAACTTCCGCTGTCGCCATGTTGTTTGTATTTCTCCGGCCGCGTGATTGATAGAAAATGTCCTGGTTGGGAGGGGAGAGCCTGGGCTTTTGAACTGAGCCTGACTGAACATAACAGAGTCTTTCTCAATGTTCTGCTTGGTGTCGATATGCAGAATTAATTGGAATGCAAAGCGCCGACAGGTTTGCAATTGCAACATACGCCAAAGCATCGTTGAGGCGCATGAACCATTCGAGGTTCTTACAACTTTAACTGTTGTTGCTGCAGTAATAAAGAACAGATGTTTATGCAAATGAGGATCGGAAAGAAGACATGAAACCAAAACCAGCAACAGGGTTTAAAATACTTATTTTCTTTTTAATGTTCATTAGAAAACAAGTTGTTCTATGCATTAAATGTTTTCAGCATATGATTATGTGTAAGACTAATAATATACTAACGGCATATAACAGGATTAAATCAAGCTGCTGTTTGATCTGTTTTTGTCCTGGAGGCACGAGGTTTAATTATCACCATCTTGCTTTCTCTGCTGGAGATCCATAGTATGTTTTGACTGATTTCTAGATCCCTTCCAGTCAGACAGACTAAAGTGGTTAAGTTAATTTTTATACTTATGAATTTGTAATTTTAGTCTTTGGATCACTTGAAAAGGCTTTAAGTGATTAAAGTGAAGGAATCATTCTCTTACTCACATTTAAAAGCTTTTGTTTTGTCTCTTTGTCCAGATCTCCCACAGTGCTGGGTGTGTAAAGAGGAGGAGGTTCTGAATGAATTCAGCTACCAGGACAGGAAGTCCAGTTCATATAAAGAAGAACCAGAACATCAAGAGTTCAAAGAGGAAGAGAAGCCACTCAGCATCAGTCAGGATGAAGAGCAGATTGTGGTGAAACAGGAGACTGATGACATTTTGGTGAATCCTCCTAATGTGCAAAGAATCCACAATGAAACAGAACCACAGAGGAACCAACTCATCTCTCATGGTTCTGCTGAGGATGAGAACCAGGATCAGGAAGGAAGCAAATCTGAAGACCCAGGAAAAAAGAGAGGCGAAGAACAGAAACAAAAGGAGAATTACAAGAAAACCAAACAGCAGAAAGGCAGAACTGACACTGAAAAACAAAAAAAGCACAAGAAAGCTCACCCAGGGCAAAAATCATATTCTTGTAAAATTTGTGATAAAATCTTTTCTCAAAACGGTAACATGACGAGACACATGAGAACACACACAGGAGTAAAACCTTTTACATGTTCAACCTGTGGAAAAAGTTACAGAGAAAAGGCTGGTTTAATTTTTCACATGAGAATTCACACAGATGAGAAACCTTTTTCCTGTGGGACCTGTGGAAAACGTTTCTTCCATAAAAGTACGTTAAATATTCACATGAGAATTCACACAGGTGAGAAACCTTTCTCTTGTGGAAACTGTGGAAAGAGATACAGTGAAAGAAAGGCTTTAAATCGTCACATGAAAATTCATATGGCCCAGAAGCCTTTCTCTTGTGGGACCTGTGGAAAAAGTTTCTCTCGAAAAGACACTTTAAATAGTCATATGAAAGTTCACACAGGTGAGAAGCTTTTTTCCTGTGGAAAGAGTTACAGTGAAAGAAAGACTTTAATTCATCACATGAGAATTCACACAGGTGAGAAGCCTTTTTCATGTGGGTCCTGTGGAAAGAGTTACAGTGAAAGAAGCGCTTTAAATCGTCACATGAAAATTCACACAGGTGAGAAGCCTTTCTCTTGTGGGACCTGCGGAAAAAGTTTCTCTCGAAAAGAACATTTAAATGGTCATATAAAAGTTCATACAGGTGAGAAGCCTTTTTCCTGTGGGACCTGTGGAAAGAGTTATAGTGAAAGAAAGACTTTAATTCATCACATGAGAATTCACACAGGTGAGAAGCCTTTCTCATGTGTCAGCTGTGGAAAAAGTTTCAGGCAGAAATCACATCTACTTAATCACATGATTATTCATACAGGTGAGAGGCCTTTTTCATGTGGGACTTGTGGAAAGAGATGCACTCAAAGATGGACTTTCACTCATCACATGAGAATTCACACAGGTGAGAGGCCTTTTTCATGTGGGACCTGTGGAAAAACTTTTGCTATAAAACAAACTTTAAAGAAGCATATGATGATTCACACAGGCAAGAAGCCTTTCTTATGTGGAACTTGTGGAAAAGGTTTCAGGGTCAAAACTCATTTACTTTGTCACATGACGACACATACAGGTGAGAAGCCTTTCTCATGTGGAACTTGTGGAAAAGGTTTCAGGATCAAAACTCATTTACTTTGTCACATGACGACCCATACAGGTGAGAAGACTTTCTCTTGTGGGACTTGTGGAAAAAGTTTCTCTCGAAAAAATGCTTTAAATTGTCATATGAAAATCCACACGGGTGAGAAGCCTTTCCTGTGTGAGAATTGTGGAAAAAGTTTCAGGAGGAAATCACAACTACTTGATCACATCAGGGTTCACACGGGTGAGAACCCTTTCTCTTGTGGGACTTGTGGAAAAAGTTTCTCTCGAAAAGATGCTTTAAATAGTCATATGAAAATCCACACGGATGAGAAGCCTTTCCCGTGTGAGAATTGTGGAAAAAGTTTCAGGAGGAAATCACAACTACTTGATCACATGAGGATTCATACCGGTGAGAAACCGTTCTCATGTGGGACCTGTGGAAAGAGTTATAGGAATAGAAGTAGTTTAACTCATCACATGAAGACTCACTTAGATGAGAAGCCTTAGACCCAAAACACCTTGGAACCATTTTAGCATCCGATCCAATAGAAAATCTCGTCGAATGATGTACAGAGCAACTAGACCACCTTAATATCAACAGGGCCTTAAAGGCTGCTATGATTCCCTGTGATTGCTTTCTCTTTAGCTCTCAGCGAAAGCAGATCATTTTCTCTTTGCTCCCTTATCTATTCCTCCCCAACTTCACTTGCTCCGTTTATGTGCTGGCTTTTTAGGAGTCTCTCTTTGCACATCCTCTGAATCTACAACTAATGGATCTGGTTAACTGGTCTCTCAATAATGCAGTTAATCAAACTTTCTCAACAAAAAGACTGCACAGGAGAGCCCACTCATCCTTCAGGGACACACCTGATGGGATACATCCTGGATTTATTCAGATTCATGATGACAGGATTTCAGCTTATGGATTCCTGGAATATTGACAAGTTTGTGATGGACTTGGGCCAACTAGCAAACACTGTAGGGCAGTTGTAAACAAATATTTTAGTAATCGAGTAATCTATTGATTGTTTTTATGATTGGATTAAAAAGATTGGTATTAGAGATTTTTGTGTTATCATTTTCAGTCTAATGCTAATCAATAATTAATCAACATTCAGTCTACTGTTAATCGGTAATGACATACGGTGCTTAAACTTTTTGATTGCTGTGTCGAATATCTGTGTTCCTGAGAACTGATTGTTCCCTCCAGATTCTGCTCTCAAGGGAAAGAGCCTGATGACCTGTGTGTTAGATTGAGCTGCCATCTGTCTTGTTTATCTTTTCCGACTATTGTTTTCCCAAATAAAAGGCTCTAGAGAGAGAAGTCAGAACACTCTGTGAACAACTCAGGAGAGCACAGCCTCTCAGGGTGGTGTCTGCAAAATCATTGGCCCAGCGTGCTGTACTTTTGCTCCGGACGAAACAGGAACCGGTGGAACTATTTCTGATGCTCTATATGAACTGGAGGAGCTTAAAAATTACATGGAAAGTGGAACGCAGGGATCATCTTCCTTTGATCTTCTTTCTTTGCTCACTTCTGGACCATGGTGGAGTTTACTGCTGAAGATTGTATCACCACTTCTGACTGTATTGATTCTTTTTTGCCTGTTTACAGGCTGCATTATTCCATGCCTTCGAAGTCTGATGCTAAAGACATTTAACACTGCTGTGGTCAACTATCAGCTGGTGAAAATAACCTGACACAAATGAAGACAACTTGTTTGAAATTTGTGGTGATGAAGTTCTGTAATCAATAAACAGATGAATTCATTTGCTGAATGATTCCTACACCGAAAATGTGAAAACGAATGGTGTTGGTGATGAGAAAACTGCATTTGATTTTTTGCTGTTTCTTTTATTTTTTCATTTATTTCGTTATATTCATTTATTCATTGTGTAATTTTATGTTTAGATTAGGAAAAAAAAAAGGGAATCTTGCATTTATTAGATCTTTTCTATGCTTAGCTTTGAATAAGTTTACACGCATGGTAAAATGATAAAAAGGGGGGAATGTTAGAGATTTTTGTATTTTTGTGTTATCATTTTCAGTCTAATGCTAATCAATAATTAATCAACATTCAGTCTAATATTAATTGGTAATGACATACGGTGCTAAAACTTTTTGATTGCTGTGTTGAATATCTGTTCCTGAGAAATGATTGTTCCCTCCAGATTCTGCTCTCAAGGGAAAGAGCCTGATGGCCTGTGTGTTAGATTGAGCTGCCACCTGTCTTTTTGTTTATCTTTT
>NW_015117049.1:4867-7956 GCF_001443285.1 Poecilia latipinna | reverse complement strand
GTTTACACGCATGGTAAAATGATAAAAAGGGGGGAATGTTAGAGATTTTTGTATTTTTGTGTTATCATTTTCAGTCTAATGCTAATCAATAATTAATCAACATTCAGTCTAATATTAATTGGTAATGACATACGGTGCTAAAACTTTTTGATTGCTGTGTTGAATATCTGTTCCTGAGAAATGATTGTTCCCTCCAGATTCTGCTCTCAAGGGAAAGAGCCTGATGGCCTGTGTGTTAGATTGAGCTGCCACCTGTCTTTTTGTTTATCTTTTCTGACTATTGTTTTCCCAAATAAAAGGCTCTAGCAGAGAGAAGTCGGGACACTCTGTGAACAACTCGGAGGAGCAGTTTGTCGTGTCTTCTCCTTTTGCAAAAGCTTGGTCATAAAATTCATATGCGTTGTCTGTGGTTCTTTTAATGAAGGTTTGAGAAAAGTACCTATCAATTGGATAAAAAAGAAAATTTACCTGTAACGATGTCAATAAGTTAACCTGAAGAATAGTTATACTCTAGTTATATTCAAGTTAATAATAGAGGCAGGCTCATAGATACACAATAAAAAATGTCTATACTCCATTTTTTAGTTCATGTCTTCATATTCAGTCAATTTAATAAACTCTCACCTTGCCCAGTCATTTATAGCCTCTGTGTCCATGTGAATGATGGGATTTGACACATTTGTTCCTCACACAACTGCTACGTGGCGTAACGTAGCATTGTGGCTATGTACCGCCACATTGCGCTCCGCCACCCACCTGTTGAGATTGGAATGATATGAAATTTATGTTCTGATTTGTCCATAAAGCTACGCATGTGTACAGTGTTCATTCAGTCTTTCCAAATACAACCGCCGCGCTCTTCACCTGCAGGCTGCCGTAGTCCAGGCATCGCGCCAATCAATTTAAGGATGCTAATTGTTCCCCCCAAAAAACAATAAAAACCTGGACATTAGCTACTGTATGTTGACTAGAAGGGGGTGAAAATTATACCATTGTTATTTTATATCTCTTAAATGAATGTAATTCTCATTATTTTGTCCCAATCAATCTTCAGTTTGATACTGAGTGCCATTAGTAGGTGACACTGCACCTACTAATGGCACTTCCGGTGGCAGGTGTCATTATGCGGCACAAGTGCCGCTGTTTTCGGGGCTAGCGGTCAGTGTTGTCACTGCCTTCAACGTATAACGCTGAGTGAAGCTGTTGACCGCTCCAAAATCGCCACTCCAAATCTCGTCAGCGAAAATAGGCTTTTTTGTTACTGGAAACCATATTCCAACGTCTATCAAAGCTACATTTATAAACAATTGTATTATTTAAGTATGTATTAATGCATAGTTCAGCATATTTAAATATGCTTAGTGGCTATGACAGTCGAATAGGATGGAATATTCTGATATTGATGTATGATAAGCATATTACAAAGCACACAGCCATTCATAATTTATTTAATAAATGATTTAATAATACCAATACATATTTATATAACTATACAAACACAAATAAATGATAAAAAATGGCACAAATAAATAATGATTAATACTGAATAATATATATTGGATACATGTTTGTATGTATGTATAAACATGTAGATATATGTATATGTTTTTCAGCTGACGATTTCTAGCTTCAGAGAGATTCAGCAGCTGAGATTGAGTCCAAAATCCGATGTGAGATTCATCCGTGCTGCAGTGAATCCGTCTCTCTTTATAGATATCTCCCTCTTCTTCCTCACATCGTGTCTTTAGGAAACTTTCAAAACAAAAACGGAAGATTTAGGATGTATCTTACTTTTGACAGAGAAAGAATATAAATAATAGTCTTTACCACCTGTGTAAACTTTGCCGGTCAATGTTATAACACATGATATAAGTTTTATAATATGTGTTATATTGTTTCCTTTCTAATATAGGTCCTTGTGTCAGATAATCTAAGTCAATGTTAGAGAATAATTAATAATTTAGATTAACAGAATCTCAGTTAGCCTTCATAGCGGGGCTGAACCCGTATTACACCAAGCACTGTAGCTATGGTATCTCGCCGGTGGACATAAATACAGTAAAGTAATATTCTAATCACAATATATACACAATATGTCCATCTTACTTGTGAAATGTTGTCTGTGGAGCCCTCACATCAATAGTCAAAGATCCGAACAACAATATCCCTCAGTGCTGAGGCATCTTCTGCTGTTTTGATTGAGCAAGGTAGGAGGGTATACCGCTCCAAGATGGCCGCCGTATTTCCTGCGCCGGAGCGGTCCATGAGGCGTCTATGCTTATATTATGTCTATGGCGGCAACCCTTGGAAGGTGCCGAAGTCAGCCGAAGTCAGTGACAACACTGACCGCTAGCCCCGAAAACAGTGGCACTAATGGCAGGTGTCAGCGGAATGCCAGTATGAGGTGCCGAGGTCAGCCGAAGTCAGTGACAACACTGGCAGCTAGTCCCAAAAGCAGTGGCACTTGTGGCAGGTGTCAGCGCAAGTGCCAGTATGAGGTGCCGAGGTCAGCCGAAGGCAGTGACAACACCGGCAGCTAGCCCCAAAAACAGTGGCACTTGTGGCGCATAATGACACCTGCCACCAGAAATGCCATTAGTAGGTGCGGTGTCACGATTTGCATCTGCTGTCTCTCCCGCTATTATCACCGGTGGGTGGTGTCCGCACTGATAACACGAGAAGTCAAATTTAAAGTTTGTCAGAGAAAGAAAGTGATGAAATGCCTTTCGAACAGTTTGATGATGGTATCTGTTGTCATTAAAGAAGGATAATGTCTCCAACATCCGTCCACTTGTTGACTTGTTCTGTGAGTAAACACATATTTACAGACATAACAAGAAATTTTAGTTTTTAAAAATGAAAAACTCAAAAACAACCATTATTGATGTTTGGCTTTAATTTTCCTCACCGCCAGGCCTGACAGCAGAAGCTCACACAAAGGAAGCGTAAGAAGGACATTGTTGTTGAAATTGTGAAAACCTGAAGTATAGTCTTGGAATCTCACAATGTTACCACAAACTGGGTATTCTTTTTCGGCAACTGAGATACCTATGGATTAAATTATAGCTTGCATTAGTTTATAGTAAATA
>NW_015117049.1:0-3110 GCF_001443285.1 Poecilia latipinna | reverse complement strand
ATCTGTCATACAGAGAATATCTCTCACATGTCCCTGTTAATGGATGTTGTCGTACAAATTGGTTGATCCCGTCGTCTGTATGCATTGGCAAAGGACATCTCAATTTTTTGACCCACTCCATGTTAATCTGTAATTCCTTTTGCTCTGCTTTTTTGATGTTTTCTGCCGTTGGGGCACAAAGTCGGCCATCATGAGATGGAAGTAGAGCTGTTTGGTGCGGTTGTTGGTGTGTCTTGTGACCTGGCCAGCTACATCTGAAATGTAGCATGTAGGGAGGTTTTTAAAGCTCAGCAAACCGTCTGCATGATCTCTGGCAGACTCCATCCAGAACAGGAAGTTCACGTAATAAACGACACCATGCATACATGAGAGGTGAAGGACACCACCTTCAAATTGAAAAAAAAAAATTAATAAATAAGCTGTCCATCACAATACTAACAAAAATGGAAAGTAAAAACCAAAGACTCACCACCAGCTTTCTGCAGCTTCAGGAAAAGTTTAGGATAGACATCTTTAAAACATAGCAGTTCCTGGAGCCTATTAATGAGCTCTGCTATTGTCCCCTCAGATGACACAACCAGAGAAAGGCAAGCATCTTGAAGATCCTTCTTGGAACGCTGGCAATTTGAGAGATATGTTTTCATTAATAGAACATAAAATTGTGACTACTGTGCTGAAAGTGAAACACATAATGCACCTTTTTGGATTCGATGAGTTCCAAAATTATGTCTTCGTTTATCTCTCTCGTTGTATGTGTGGTGTTGTCCTGTTTTTTTTTCAATGCCTTTTTCATTTCGGTTTTTGGAAGAACGTTTCCAACTCGGGTGTGCTGTCCCATCCAGGGTGCCAAAGTCGAGTGTTGAGTTGATGTGCTGAATGGATTCGCAACTGTTGTTCCTTTAATGAAAATATGAATCATGACATAATTATTTAACTTCGGTAACATGGCTTGACTTAAAATATGGTCTTTCATTAATATGACTTCTCTTTACTGCAGTTCTACACAGCAAATTAATAAATACCTGAAATGAGGGCATCTGCGATTATTGATTTGTCTAAATCGGACCACGCCTTAACAATATCAACTTCAAGTTCCTTGTCAGAAATGTCATCAGGATTTGGTCTTTTAAATGTGCCAACTGCAAAACAACAAGACACTCATAATGCATGGATATATAACAATGTATCAACATACAAAAAGTGACATTAAAATTTAAGTTAATTTCTCTAAAAAAAATTCTCAGTACATACATACTTTCAAAACACAAAATCATAACTTTATCCAAATACTAAAATTTTTAAAATGTATGTTTGTCTTGTTAATGTACATGTATAACTAAAGTCTTACGTGGTATGTCAAAAGCCAGTTTCCAGTTTGCATCCGCTATTATTACCGGTGGGTGGTGTCCACACTGATAACACGAGAAGTCAAATTTAAAGTTTGTCAGAGAAAGAAAGTGATGAAATGCCTTTCGGACAGTTTGATGATGGTATCTGTTGTCATTAAAGAAGGATAATGTCTCCAACATCCGTCCACTTGTTGACTTGTTCTGTGAGTAAACACATATTTACAGACATAACAAGAAATTTTAGTTTTTAAAAATGAAAAACTCAAAAACAACCATTATTGATGTTTGGCTTTAATTTTCCTCACCGCCAGGCCTGACAGCAGAAGCTCACACAAAGGAAGCGTAAGAAGGACATTGTTGTTGAAATTGTGAAAACCTGAAGTATAGTCTTGGAATCTCACAATGTTACAACAAACTGGGCATTCTTTTTCGGCAACTGAGATACCTATAGATTAAATTATAACTTGCATTAGTTTATAGTAAATACACAATGCAGCTGCCTGAAAATGCATACATTTATAGTAACATAACGTCACTTAAACAAAATATGGCTTATATATCTAGAACAATGCAGAGGAACGCTTTATACTCACCTTTTTTGACATAACTAATGCCATAAACCGTGGCTTGTGAGGTGACTATCTTGGATGGACTAAGCTCTGGAGGGGTAGGTCCTGGACAGTATGGACAGGTGCTTTCAGAAGGCAAAAAGCATGGTGGTGGCACTTCCTCACATGTTCTTAATTTTATTGGTAAGTCCTGTAGGCAAGGGATACGCTTATGTGTATATATGTAGAGTCATTGAACATATTTTTTGTGTGGTCATTTTTTGCTCTGCAGAATATATGGTACTGTCTAGCATGTGAGTTTCTAAGTCTTCTATATCATCAATCTGCACATCAGACTGCATCATCACAGTGTTTGGTGACTCCTGGTAAATCCACCACATTGCCATCATTCTGTGAATGCAACGATGGGATTTTCCACTTCCCTTGCATTGGCAGTTCCATTTTCCAGCCACTGAATCAAAAACAACTCTTGTTCTTCCAAATTGACACCAGCTGTCAGTTTCATTTGTGAAGATGGAAAAAAAATACCAACGTTGAGGGACTTTGTTCTCTCCAAAAATCACAGGGAACACACTGTCTACATTGATGTTCTTAACTGCCAGATCAAGGTTTTCACATTTTGCAGCCCATTCTGATGACATCAAGCCTTTGCTAAGCATGTCCTGAAGTGAGGCTGACTTTAGTACTGCTGGTTTGACATACTGCTTGGCATGCTTTGTTCTTTCAAGGTGAACACATTCTTTCCCTGGATTACCTGACGACCATGCTATTTGCATGAACTTGCGGCATTGCTCCAACTCGCAGTCAATCGTTGGTGGGTTTGTCGACTTCATGACGTGAATAGGAAAAACAGGACTGTGGTCATGTTTTGGAGTCGCATATAGTCCGTGTACAAAGTCAACACACGTCATCGGTGTCTTTTCTATATAATGCACATCCCTAATGTGCCTTGTTAAATTTCGGTATGTGCTTAACATAGATGTACAATGTGGACAGGCAAACTGTTCTGTTTTGGACTCCATGTTATCCTTGCCATCTGCGGTCTTCATTTTTTTTTTTTCTATTTGAAGTGACAAGACTTTCTAAAAGAGAAAAACATGAATAGGAATGAATTAGCCTTGAAAAGGTACCAACAGTTACTTGAAAGAAGAAACAAAAACTGTATTTTCAGTAACACTTCATTTGAAGGGGT
>NW_015117048.1:28329-28691 GCF_001443285.1 Poecilia latipinna | reverse complement strand
TTAATCTGGCTGTGTGTTTTGTTATTGTGTCCTGCATTATTTGCTTAAATTCTTCTTTTTTCTATCTGATCATAAAAAATCATAGTCAGATAGAGAGAGTTTCATGAAAGAGGAAGTAAGCTTCCAGCAGGTTTCCTGAAGAAAGAGGAAGCTTCCAGCCTTCAAAAATATAAGAATAGTTTAGACTATTCATTGTTTCAAAGGATTAAAGGTTTAGAGAATAAAATCTAAACATGTTGAGTAATTTGATAAGACCCAAAGTAAAATACTTATATTAATATTGGGTTATTTATAAGAATAAGAATACTTACACTTAAATTTACACTTGTGGAAATACTTACAAGTAAAACAAGTAACTGTAA
>NW_015117048.1:23290-23733 GCF_001443285.1 Poecilia latipinna | reverse complement strand
AAATAGATATTTTGCTTTGTCTTTTTTTGTTTCTCCCTTTTCTGCTTGCTGTACTTCTGTTTGCTGTATTTCTGCTGCATCAATATGTTAATGAGGAGAGCTGTCCAGCTCCTCTACTATTGGCCAATAGAGCTTTGGAACCAACGTCACTGCGTGAGACGTTGTTGGCCGTTCAGCTTGCCCGGTGCATTCTTTACAGGCCACAGACTAAAACAAACTTTATCCCGGTGGTTTTAATGTGTTACCAACTGCAGTGACGTTAGTTGTGAGTTGGATATTCCAATGTCTGCCGAGAAAGCAGCGTTTAGCTCTAGGTTGATCCGATTTATGAACGCTAATTTCGGCCAGCCGTTCTCTAGCTCCCTCCTCAGCGCTCGGAGGTTCACTTGGGGCTGTCAACAGATTTCCGAACTGAACACTCCTGTCAACAAATGTTAATAAAT
>NW_015117048.1:21514-22580 GCF_001443285.1 Poecilia latipinna | reverse complement strand
CCCCGCCCCCGAAGGAAGGAACGTCAGCGAAGAAAATATACGCTTGCTTCCTCCCTCCCCCCCTCTCCCGAGGCGAGGATACGTTAAGGGTGAAACTCGCGCTAGATTTACCTCATTATGTGCATGAGGTGAAGGAGCGCAAGGCGCGCTGAAGTGTATGGGAAAACATAATCGGCACCCTCCAGACGGGGTTTTGGCGCCCCCTCTGGTGCTGCACCCCTATGCGTTGCATGCGCTGCATACCCACTTTTTGCGCCACTGTCAGTAAGTAACGTTTCCACTGATTGTCTGCAGGGACCCTTGCTGGGACAGATAAAACATCCGCTGTTCAGCGATCGCTCTCCTGGCCAGATGTTTTTGTCCTAACAGGATGCCAGCGGGCGGCGCTTTACGCAGAGCAACTAGAGTGGCTGGAACGACCACAGGAGGCGGTGGCGCTGGGGCCGCGACTACAGGCTGGACGGAGCGCAGGATTTGCCGTCCTAACTGGATTTTGTGGATGTTGGCCCTCTTGGACGATTTTAGTTCATTTTGATTTGGACATTTTAATTTTTTTATTGTTATTTTGCACAAAAAAGAAAACGGAGCATTTTATTCCGTTGGGGAATAAAAAAAAAGGTAACTAACTGAATTGTCCTCCCTTGGTGTTGTTACTGTTTCCCTCCTTGTTGTCTGAGAACCCGGGGCTATCATCTGACGTTAAGCTGGGCTCTGACATATATATATATCACAAGCAAATGGTAACCTCGATGAGGTCACAAGGAAAGGAGCCACAGCCAAATACCTCCAACAAATAAGGCAAGTCCTGAGAAGCCAGCTCAATGGCAAGAACAAGATCCGTGCAATAAACAGCTATGCCTTGCCAGTAATCAGATACCCTGCCGGAATAATTAGCTGGCCAATGGAAGAGATGAAGGCCACAGATGTTAAGACTCGGAAGCTACTTAACCATGCATGGAGGGTTCCACCCCAAATCCAGCACCCTGAGACTGTACACGAGCCGTAAGGAAGGAGGCAGAGGACTAGTGAGTGTGAGAGCCACTGTCCAGGATGAAACATCCAAGAT
>NW_015117048.1:8437-16978 GCF_001443285.1 Poecilia latipinna | reverse complement strand
AATATTCCATATTTAATTCCACATTCTTTAATTTTTTATTATGTCGCTTTTGGTCCTCCATAGCCTGACTCAGGGCCACATCGTCGAGTCCTGCTCTCTGGTCTCGCGTCTCCACCCAGTGAGCTTTCTACAAGTTTTTGCGTATTATATTTTTTGTCTTTGTGCAAAATTAATTCATACAATCTTCACTGCTGCGACATATTTTAAAGAAACGCAGCCTTTTCAAGCTCTGAATGATCTATTACTGTTTAAACAAATTCACACATCACCTAGGTGCACCAGACTTCTACTTTTAAGTTTATCATTGCCAAAGTAAATCACACTACTAACTCAGGTCCTGTCCACCTAAAGCCAGATGTAGTCTTTAACCAATTGTTAGCTGTTTTTCAGCAGCATTTAGGTTAATTTGATTTGTCTGGTGTGTGTATGAGAGGGACACAGAGGAGCCGGGGGAGCAGGGCTGTGACACGTCCAAGTAATGCAATCAAAACAAGCACAAAATGTTGTCGATGCGAGCCCACATCAACTTCAGGAACCAGCCTAGAAAACACCCAGAACGCCTCAAATTTATTCAGAAAGGCTCTAATAATACACAGACCTGGTAATTCTGCCTGTCTGTCTCAGTTTATATCAAAACATGACATTTCTCACTGTGAGAATATGGTCATAAAATTATAATGTACTCTTATTGCAATTACCACAAGAAAGTGTAAACCTTTGTTCTGCAATCCCCTCATCTTCCCTCTGCTACTCCTCAGCTCAGTGAGCTGCAGTAGAGTCAGCCCATCCAGCCCATCAGAGGACTCCCACCAGGCTGCAGGCTCACCCAGTCGCCCTACAGAATCTTCTGTAAGTTCCCATTCACCTGCTTGACTTCCATCATGAATCCTTCAACCTCAGTGATGATCCGTGGCTGAGTGCCTGGCTCTAGAGACCGACTGGCCTGAGCCTGACACCTAAACTGTGTCTTTGGATTTTGTTTCTGTACATCTAAGCCTGGCGCAATAAGCAATAAATCAATTATTTTAATAAATTAAAATGAGCTCCATAATTTCTATTTAGAAAATAGTTTTTTCATCCCTCTCTCTCTTTTTCTCTCTCTCTCTCTGGATGGCAAAATGTCTCCAGTCTGGTGATTTGGTCTCAACTAGCCTTTTATTTTGAGAACTATTTTGTATACAGAGACTCCAGTGTCTTTTTTTATTTGTTGTTTCTGATGTTTTGTTAATTTATTTTGGATATTTAAAATGTCTTCTCATTTCAGTGTTAAATTTTTGCAAGAAATTAAAGTTTCTTGATCTTAAAGGGTGAGTCCTTGTATTATTATCATGCCATTACCATTATAATACTTGAAAATGGTCTCCAAACAACAATATTATTGCTTATCACAATAACGTCTGGGAGAATTTATTGTCTACCAAAATTTGTTATCCTGATAAGCCCATGTACGTCCATTTGCAGCGCTCTCCAAGTTACCGGTTTCAGGTTGCATTTTGAATTTTCAACCCTAAGGCATCTGGAGAGCTCAGGCGTGCTTCACTCCGGGGACATCCACTCATACTTTAAGGAGACTCAGTGTGGATTCAAAGTGGACGTCTATCAGATATGTCCTCCACACGAAGGTCAATTTTCACAACCGCGTACCCATCCTTTGTAAACCGTTCAGTCAGAACCAGTATTCACATCAAACTGTTTTTTATGCAACCCTGATAAAGTTGAAATTCGCACAGACTCGCATCGACATGATTGCTATGCTGTGTGACCACACTCAGCTATAGACATATTAACAAGTGTGCACATTTTACACTCTTCACTGTGACATTTGTTGAATGTTGTAGTTTTCCAGTTGATCGTAGACTTTTGAGTCCCTGGACCAGAGGTGGGGAGTGTGTACAATATTGGCCAAAGCATTTTTATGCAAAGATTACTTCACCAGAAATAATTCAGTACTTATGTAGCAGGAAGAAGATTGTTGGAGAGTATAAAGGGAGACTCTCTCACCTGGTTGCTTATGCTGGCATTTGGTCACATGCTGTTGGGAAGGTCGCTTGGAAAGCATTCAGGTCTTAAGCTCTAACATCAGTAAGTAATGTTTCTCCTTCTGCATAAGACCTACAAATTCAGAGTTTGATTTGAATTGTTTAAATCTAGAACCCACTGGAAGTCTCCTGCTTGGTACTGGGGTGTGGCTGTAATTCACCCTCCCCAGTGCAGTTTTCACATAAAATGGGTATGTATTGTTTTATTGCACCCATACAGCTCCATAACATCAAAAATAACAATTATTCATATATAGAACATATTGGAAAGCTGATCCTCCTGCTATGGGCTGGAAAGGATCCTCTGGTTTGAGGTGAAGTCATCCAGCTCTGGTAGGTGACGATGGTTACCTCTGGCTTCCATCTTCTGTAAATCACCTACTAACCTTTTCATCCAATTCCAGCTCTGACACTGCTGCAGCTCACTGGAGACCCTGCTGTTTTGTTTCACTGTTCTTTCGTTTAGTTTATCTTGTTTCATTGGTTGATTTTGTTTCATTTAGTTGTGGGTTTTCTTTGGTTTAAATCTACTTTGGAACATTCTATTTTGTGTGGCCTCCAGCCATGAATTCTTTTGGACTATTCTATTAAAGCATTGATGATTTTAATTGGTTATGTTGGAGGTAACCTCATTTTAGTCTGGCCAAGTTTAAATTGTAGTATTATTTTGTATTTGCTTGTTTAACCCCACCCTTTTGTCTCCAGGCTGAGTGCTGAAGGTAGTGGGAGGGGCCTCCTGGGAGACTGGAGCTGTCTGCCGTGCGAGTGGCCGGTGTTGGGATTTCTTCACGATTGAATGCCTGTTCACAAGTGTTTGGGGTGATTTATTTTGGATTTATACATTTATTTTAGGAACCAGTTCTCATTTGGACCGCCCTCCCCCTGCTGGTAGGCCTCAGTACTGTACACTCCCTTCCTATTGTGTTCCTTATGTTGTGATTGTCTCTTTTAACATGAAACAATAAAATGTAATTCATTTTTTGGAAAAGTCTTGTTCTCCTTGGTTACGAACCTCGAGCCTACTGGCAGTCTAATTCCTTGGGTGCAATTCCCAAGGTGGTGTTGTTGACAGCTTCTGGTTACCCTGCTGTGAGGAGCAGAGTAGCAGATCCCTACCTTAGTGTCGCCACACTCATTATGTAGCGTAGTCAGTTCATTGTTAGGCAAAGGTAGGTGGGTTATTGTGCAAAATGTGAGAGCAGTTGCATCACTTAATCTTGTGCCTTCCACCTTCTCAGAGGATTTCTCTCTAGCTGCAAGCTATCCTGAATGACACTGAAAAGTTCTTTCCCCTGCAGATTTCCACATTCTAATCACACTTTTAGAAAGTCCTCCCTTCACATCAAAATGCAGCGTGCCAAAATCTTTAGTATGCACGACAAGTCCCTTGAGAGAAATTACTGAGCCTATTATTGTTGCTAATTGAACAGAGCAGTTTCAGCAAGACGTGTCTTGAGACAAATGGAGGGGTGCAGCCGGCAGCTAAATTAAGGTGGAAAAGATGATAGAAATCAAAAGAATTGCACCAAGAACTGAGCATAAAGTTTGTGAAATTCCCACAATATGCTCAGCTAAAAAAAAGAGAGAAAACACGTTCTCATCCGGACCTCAGTTCTAACTCAGAAGTCTGAGTGAAGCAGATGCTCTTTACAGGTCAGTGTTTATGTTCTAACATCAGATGTAAAGTGGAGATGTTGGCGTGAACCCGCCCTTTCATTTTCTTTTGCATTTTCATTTCTACACTGGTGAAAAACGCATTTTTAAAAATCTAAAACCAAATAAAGGTTTTCAAAAGAGAACAGAGGGAGTCTAGAATCAGGCCTTCCTGGATTTAAACTAGGAACAGATTCATTTAACAGAACATTTAATTTTAAAACTGTATTACAAATGGCCTTAACAGGGTCAGAGATGGGACAGACTGACAAGTGAACAATAACACAAGCAATTTTTTTTTGAGTAATTTACACATTTTTCAACTGGTGTTATTTAGTATCTATTAAAATCCTAATCACTTTAAACCTATTTTCCTAAATAAAATATCAGTCTTCATGAACGTGTTTTACGAGTGAATGGTTGTGTTCTCATTGAAAGCCGAGGCCTCGACTATAAATAATTAGTAAATGTAAATATTTCCGGTATCTCCCACAGACAAAGTTTTTGATACTACTGCTGGGAAAGTCGATTTTATTTTCAACTACAGTGAAAAAGAAAAACATTTCTGCATGAACAGAAATAAAAAAGTAAAAACAAAGTGTGCAACACAAATCACAAAAGTAATCATTACGCTTTACACATTTTACCACAAAGATTATTTATATTTTATGCAACGGACCAACTAAGAGTGTTTTTTCCACTTGACAGTCCAGTAGTCTCGGTTCTATTGCAGACCAAAATTGCAACATTTGTTCTATTTTTACTGTTCCACTGTTTCCGTTTCACACTGTGCTGTGTGAAACAACCCAAGGCCTTTGAGTATTATGTTTACCTCCTCGCCTGAACCTCTGAAGACACTGAAAGTGTCCTCACAAAATATTAACAAAATTAAAGCAGTGTCAGATGTTAGCAGCTGCAAGATTTCTCTTTCGTCTTTGGTAAAAGATCACAAACCATTTCTCCCGCCAGCGCTAGACTCAGATGTGTGTTTTGGTTGTATTTACCCAGAATGCCCTGTGCTGTAGTCCGCTTCCTGCTTTTGAAGCGGTGTCCAGTCTGCTTGCCGTTCACATATGCATTCCAAGTGCACCAGAGTTCACTTCAACTGAACCCAGATTGAGGTTTATAGTCGGACCAGAGTTCACTTTCTTGTTTCTCCTCAGGTCAGTTGGGAGCACCTGGTGAATGGACAAGTATTAGTCATGTGACTCATCAAAGATGATTATAAGAAGAAAACCAGAGAAATATGGAGTCACAGTAATGAGAACTAGTTGAATCTAGTTCAACTAGGCATTGATAAAGAATGATAAAAGCATTCTGCTGTGTATCTTATAGAAACATGGAACTATCAGTCATGTACATTTCCACAGAGCTGAATCTAATTTATAACCCATCCTGACCTTTGTAAAGAACACCTGGAATACTTTGAATCTCCTTCAGCATACTAGAATGTGATCGAAAGAAAGAAATATACCTTTACTAATGTCTAAATCAGTAGTAACACAGAACCAGCCCAAATTATTAAATGGCTCTTTAAGAAATTTGGTATTACTTCTACATTCATTTTAGTTGTACAAAGCCGCCTCTGCACTGAATGTGCCTAGTTTTGTAAAGCTATTACTAAAGGGAACAGCCTGTTTCTGTGCAGTGAACTCTGGGAAGGAAGGGGTGGAAAATACATCTCACTTATCTTATTTATCCTGCCTCCTCCTCTGCCTCTGACTGTAGGTGTGTGTCAGGGTAACAGAGTGAAAGCTAAGTCAAGCAGACATCCTTCTATGTAGACTCAGTTGTTGTAAAGCCACACCCTCTCAATCAAGTCCCCGACTGAATGAAATCCTGCTCTAAATTGGCCCTCATATTCAGTAACATGTCACATTCCATAAGATGAGATGCTTCGACTGCTAATTGACTGTCTTTTAGTATGTAAATTTCTAACAGCAGGAAAGTTTTCACTTTGAAATTTTCCTTTAAACTGGAAGAGGTAATTACAAAATATAGGGCAGAAACGGATGGAGAGCGTGGCGGGCCGGGCCTCCGAACATGCAGACCCTGTCATCACAGAGCCAGCTGTTAGGCTGCAGTCAGATGACTCAAGTTGATCTGAAAGTCTTTAAAGAGTTGTCACAGCCACGCTCCAACTTGTGTGTATCTGAGTGGAATGAGGATTGAAAAGTGATGGAGAGTGACAGCAGACAGATTGCCGACGCTCACAGCTCACCCTCAGGTGAGACTGGAGAAGACAGATCACCCCCACTGATGTTTAGGCGAAGGAGGCGGCGAACACAGCTGTGTGTGTGTGTGTGTGTGTGTGTGTGTGTGTGTGTGTGTGTGTGTGCGTGCGCATGTGTGTGTGTGCAGTGGGAGGAGAGACAGGCACACACACACACACACACACATATATCCTTGTACTTTTACCAAATGAGGACTTTGTATTGACTTCCATTCATTTTAGTAACTGCTTTTATACCTAACAAAGACATTTTCTCCAACACTAACCATTACTTACATATTCCTAACCCTGACTTAACCAAAAGGTAATTCACACTTTACCTCTAAATCTAAGTAGTAGACCACAGTAGAACTGAGAAAAAAGTGAGGTCCAGGAAAATATCCTGACTTTCCACAAATGGCCTCAGTTTGTGTGTGAACATGATGAGAGTGGTCCCCTATAAGTAGCATATACAAGTACATACACACACATCCAGTTCTCATGATGTAGTGTTTGTAAGATAAATGATCCTTACAAAAACAAGGCCACACACACTCACACACACCGCATATCTTTTCATCTTCACAAGGACTTTGCATTGACTTCCATTTATGTTTTGAGACCCACAAGGAGCAGTGGATTTAAGTGTAAGGTCCAAGTTTTGGAAAATTGAGCCTTACAAGGTGAGAAATGCTAAAACACACCCATCCACACACACAC
Source organism: Poecilia latipinna (assembly GCF_001443285.1). Classification (NCBI taxonomy): domain Eukaryota; kingdom Metazoa; phylum Chordata; class Actinopteri; order Cyprinodontiformes; family Poeciliidae; genus Poecilia; species Poecilia latipinna. Next base: position 10,354 of record NW_015117048.1, on the reverse strand, counting down.
ACACACACACACACACACACACACATGCACGCACATGCACGCACGGACACACGCACACACACGCACATGCACACACACACACGACAAACACATCAGCCAGAACTGTCAGCAACACACTCCATGTACCATCTGCACAATGAAGGTGTATATGTGTGCGTGTGTGTGTGTGTGTGTGTGTGTGTGTGTGTCTGTGTGTGTGTGTGTGTGTGTGTGTGTCAGGCGAAGCCCTGCAGTTCAGGATCTGCTGTCACTAAGCAGCTGACAGTTCTTAGCGACAGACTGACAGATTTTCACAAACTAATTTGACTTTGAGGAAGATGACACAAGATGCTCATGAAACTTTTCACATCCTGCCAGTGAAAATGTATCTATACATCACGTGCTGAAGAATGTCATGATGACGATGATAAGAAGAAGCTAACATGGAGGTTTTGACACACACACAGTGTGTGAGACCAGCCAGTGAACAGCCAGCGCATGTTAGATCATCTGCAAACATTTAAACTTTTTTTTACTAATGTGGTCCAAGAAGAAAGGAAGAAGTCGTCTGTTTCTCACATACTCTAACTTATTTAGCCTAAGCATCAGTCAACCTGAAACAATATAAAGTCATCTTGATACTGTCACAGTGAAGCCATATTTTTGCAGATAAGTTTAAGCGTTCTTTATAATTATGCAAGATATTTCGGTTGTGCTGAGAAACACCATAAGTGTGACTGCAGCTAGTCCTGATGCATCTGGAAGTGAGAAGTGCTCGCTTTATTTTTAGTTGCTTCAATTAACTAGAAGGGAATGACAGAGTACCTCTTCCGCACCACTAACTTCATTTTTACCTTCTTCCACAAAGTTGCTTTGATTTAGAGCAAGTCAGTTCAATCTAACAGTGACTGTAAGCTAAAAGGAAAAAACAAAAAAACAAAAAAAAAAAAACAAAAAGACGTAATGTTTCCCTTAAAAGCATCAACAGTTAGAATGAACATGCTCACAGTAACTGGTTTAATAGGAAGTCACACTTGAGAGATTTTTAATATTAATAAAGTTAATGTGTAAACTCGACTTCCACGCCTCAACCACCCTTCTAATCACCCGGCACGTTCAGTTATTGTTGCTTCACCATGCAGGACGTTTACAGGTGAAATTACAAAGCTACTGTATAAGCAAAAATCCAGGCCAAAACAGAATTAGCATTTATGAATCTAACTTTGTAATGTTGTGAACTAAAATGTCAGTGAAATCCGTGCTTGCACATCCTTTGAAACAAATTGTATTTTTGACTGAGCTTGGCTCCAGCTGGTTAAGATACAAAGCAGAAATATCAATGAAGTTATCTAAAAAAGCCAAGTTTACATTTCAATATGGCGGCCTTGCTTGGCTTGGACGCTGCTAGCCTTCTAATGTGTTGACTTGTACGTTGTTTGTTTTTGCCTCCTGTGCTGTTATATTATGGGGGTCATTTTCTGCCATAATCCAAGAGCACACATTTTCAGTCTGAAAGCAGGATTTTATGTCTTTTGTTCTCAAAACTTTTAATACTTGTGCTTACGTTTTCAGTTTGAAAGCAGGACTTCATGTCTTTCTTCTCAAAACTTGTAATGCAAATCTCCGCTTGCAAATCATTTTCTGCTCAGGTTTGGAACAAAAAAGTACCGTCGTCGTACAAATGCACCCAGTAGAATAACACTTTCATTCTATTGGGTGAGAGGTTGCCAGGTGAGCTCTTTTTTTTTTTTTTGGTTCTAAGCGCAAGCAGGAAATGATTCGCAAGCAAGCAGAGAGGTTTGCAAGTGGAGATTTGATCCAAGCAGAGACAAGTTTTGAGCGTGAGGAGGAAGGTTTGAGAAAGCACAGAGTATTTGAAGGTGAGAAGGAGTTTTGAGTTTAAATTAGAAGTTTTGAAAAGAAAGACATTAAGTCCTG
>NW_015117048.1:4115-5289 GCF_001443285.1 Poecilia latipinna | reverse complement strand
TTTGGTTCTAAGCGCAAGCAGGAAATGATTCGCAAGCAAGCAGAGAGGTTTGCAAGTGGAGATTTGATCCAAGCAGAGACAAGTTTTGAGCGTGAGGAGGAAGGTTTGAGAAAGCACAGAGTATTTGAAGGTGAGAAGGAGTTTTGAGTTTAAATTAGAAGTTTTGAAAAGAAAGACATTAAGTCCTGCTTTCAAACTGAAAAATGTCTGCTCTCGAATTATGGCAGAAAATTGTCCCCATATTATATCACCTCTATTGTTTAACAAGAGAACCTCTGCAGCTGATTTATGATTGTTTATCTCTGCAGCAGATCAAAGAGTCTATGCAGCTCCTTTTTGATGATTAGGACAGCTACAGAAAAACTTTCTGCCACACTTCCTGTGCTCCTCTTCCCAACCTGATTACTTCTTATTAGTTGACAAAAGGCCTCAGGTGAAAAGGAAAAGTCGGAAAAGAGGCTGTAGAGACAAGATGAGACGGGCTGGCAGATCAGGAGTTCAATGATTATTCCTGGGATCTTCTTGTCTGATTGGACCTGGATCACCATGCTCTCACCGTTTGCATACTTTGCACCTCTGTCCCTTCCGCTGGCCCCCCCCAGCGCAGAGCAGGTGTCTGCTGTCAGTTTCACACTGACCAGCAAATGAAAAGCTGTGACTGTTATCATTCAGTCTGGTTGTCCTTCTGAAATCTCATGTTGTTACAAGCAAAATTTTTCAATGTGCTTTTCATCAGAAAAAACTTTGGGCTTTTTGTTTCTCACAGAAACATGGCAGAAGTGTATCCACATGAATGAACTGTGGGCTGCTGGTTGCTCCGCAATCGCTGTCTCCCATTCAGGAGCCATGTTGGTCTTGCTGCGTTGTGTGAGGACTCACACAGAGGAATGCAAACAGAAACCCATTCATCTTTTCAAATGGTTAAGGTTGAACGTTTAACCAAAATCTATTAATTTTTTCATCCTTCTGGCACTGCAGCTGTCTTTTTGAAAGATTTTTACCGCTTTTTATCCTCTCTAATTTAACGGGAGAACATGTTAATCCTCCTCCTCATGCCCAGCTTTTTTTGTCTATATGTGTTTATATGCAGGGGTGAAAGTAATTTTAAATTCTTGGGGGTACTATGACAAAAAAAAATGTATATATATATATATATATATATATATATATATAT
>NW_015117048.1:0-757 GCF_001443285.1 Poecilia latipinna | reverse complement strand
TGAAGTACAGTTTTCGTGTATCTGTACTTTACTTAAGTAGATTTAATAATGGATACTTTCTACTTTTACTCCACTACATTTTACAGTAAGTATCTGTACTTTCTACTTCATTACATTTCTACTAAACCGTCGCGTTACTCGTTACATCCAAGTTGCGCTTTTTGTCCGTTAAAATGTGACGTTCAGGGTCTTAAGGTGGCGCCGTAAAATCCAAGCAATGACTTACTGTCTGTTGTCACCCATCGCCTCCTCCTTTCCCCGCACGCGGAGCTCCAGACATGCGCAGTGGTGGATATCCGTCTAATCGTCAGTAATAGCGCTGCATAAACCATGAGATATGGTGACATGTAAAATCAGCAACGCTTCGCTTTCACAGACGGTGGGGACTTCGTGCAACTTTTAGCGTCACTTGGAAGGAAAGCTTAAAGAAAGGTAAGATCTGTGGACGTGATGCTAGCAAAGCTAGCTGTACTGACTGAGACACATGCTGCATCTACCGCGGTAAAGCTAGCCGGCTCTGACTCCAGCCGGCCCAGCACACAATATACAAGTGCGCGGTCGCTCAAGACATTATGGTACACCCATTTACGTGCTGCTTTCACAATAAAAGCGCACATCCGGTCCATGTTTGAGCTACTCAAATCCGGCCGCAGCATTTGCAAACAGAAAATAATATATGCAGAGAGACAAAAACAAAAAAAATAAAATATATATATATATATATATATATATATATATATATATATATATATATATA
>NW_015117047.1:27727-43403 GCF_001443285.1 Poecilia latipinna | reverse complement strand
TTTCCTTCCAGGCTGGAAGTCTTCCTCCTGCATGTTGGCGAAAAAAAGAGCAGCACCAAAGACACTTCACCATCAGTGATCACAAGACCATCCATGGCCGCTTCCAATGAACTTTCAAAGCACACTTCACCTTCAGTGCAAAGTACCATGAATGAATGACATTTGTTGTATATGGCTGTCAGTGCTGTTTGATGATGTTTTGAAATAAAAGATTATATACTGCAACTGGTGCTGGTGTTTTTGTAGATTCAAGTGGCATCTAATGTCTTTTAAAATGAATTTGGGGATTATTGATAGCCAGTAGTTTCTGGGGGGGATTTTAATTGCTCTCGTGGCTTTTATTTGGTAGTAAATTGGCAAAAAAAAGTGAGTAATGAGAGAAGGGGAAGACCGGGAAGCGATCCCACAACAGCTGCATTGAAAACTAGAGCCTCCATATGTAGGTTGTGTTTAACCCCTGTGCCACCACAGCATACCCTGCCAGTAGTATTTCAAAACTCAGATTTCTATGTTAAAATATACTATACACAATTCTGTGTTGCATTAACATGTTCATAGTGTTAACTTTTGACAATATACAGTAGTGTTGAGTAAGTCAACATTGATGTGTGTTTAATTTCAACTACTGTGAGTGTTGATTCAACTATACCACAAATAACACTTTCAAAAGTGTTAAAAGAATTTAACTCTGTAGGAGTTGATGGAACACTTCTAAATTTGCTGTGCAGAAACTCCACTTAGTTCAAAAGTCCTTACTACCTTTACAGTATCTGGTTCTGGAAGGTCTTTTACCAGAATAAACTTTATGTTCAGTGTCATTTGAATACAAACATGCTGTTTCTGTGTTTAGTTTGTTAGTAATTAATGACTTGTCATGGGTTAAGCCTAATTTTTCTCATTTTCTGTAAATAGAGCTGTTGATGGTGGCTGAAGCTGAGGGTTAGTCTTAGCAGCATTTAGGTTGCATTCAAATTTTTAACACAATTCATTATTTTTTTCATATTCTGTTGCCTTCCTGTTTTTGGCATGCCAATAAAACTGATACACAAGCAAACATCAACAATAGACAACAAATTCATGTCTATTTTGTCAATAGATTAGCAGCAAAAATTGTTTTTAAATTAAAATGTTGTTTATTTTGTTGGTTTTGGTGAATAATCCACTGTCCCTTGAATGCAGGAGGTCCTGCAGGTTGTCAGTGATTTTACTTTAGGATACATGCTGAAGCTTATAAGTTGTCACCTGGGAATAGGACAGATACGTAAAACCACACACTTACTCTTCTTTGCCCTTTGCTGCTGTGACATTTCCCAATATTGCTCAGTCTATTAGTGTTATTGCAAATGTTGTCTTTCACCAGGCACTTCTCTTTACGTCAACTAAAAACTTGTTCTCGACTTTGCCAAGAATCAGATTAGAGTGGTTGGAAGATAACAAGGAGAATCAAATTGACATTAACATACCACAGCCTCATGTGGGAAAATAGAAGCATAGTAAGAAGAGGGGGAACTCTTCTTAGCTGCAATCCTTACAGAGAGCTCTTGTTTAATTGAATTAATGTTAATGAAGGGCTGATGCAATTACAAGAAAGAGACCTTTATCTTTCCCCTCATGAGAGTCACATTAGTTTCATCCTGGTCCAGGTCATACAATTCTCATTCACTTCTGCTCAACTGTTTTCAACTGCACATACAGTATGTTCTCTATGCAGCGCCGCTCCATGTTTTGTTTGTTGTCTTCCATAAACTCAACCGCTTTTCGTCCAGCAGTCAGTAAAGAGTACCAAGTTCTCCTAGAGTGCTTGTGTTTGTGCAGGCCATTTTAAGATGCAGTGATTATTTGCTTATTTTAGTGTGCAAGGAGCGGCAGTGGTGCTCCAGGGGCTCTTTATCATCCCACTCACTTCCTGGATTAAAGCTGGTATAATCATAAGTATGAATATTCATAAGGCCTGAGACCTGAGGGAAAGTGAGAGAAACTGACGGGCAAAAATCTACAGACAAGCTGAGTAACAAACAACATGCAGAAGTTAAACTCAGGGGAAAGCACTGTGCACACATGGTGACTGAAAACATCCTGATAGCTTTGCGTAATGCTCCCTGTAACTACTTAATGTCTGAAGACATTAGACAACATGCTGCATATTGTAGATTACATGGCTGTTAAAGCTAAGATTGTCGCTAATCTTGTCGAACTGTAACTTCAGCACAATTTTGTCACAAGCTGTTTTTCGCAAAGTTGTCCTTTTTGAAGAAAGATGTAAATGTGGTTTTATTTTCTTCCATAAGAAATGTTAATGAGAAACATACAAAAGAAGAAAAAAAAACAATTGCCATTACTGCATCATTAAATTACTCCAAAATATGAGACAAAGTACTAAAATGATGAAGTAAGACCCAATAGCAATATTGATCCTCATCTGTAAAGGACTTTATGGTCAGATGCAGACTTGCCAGCAGATGACTGCTGAATCTGTAGTCTGTATGCTACATTAATATGGGTGTGGTGGGCATGTTGGAGATTTAAAATTAGATCAGATCCAGTGGATGTATTGTTAAATATGTGCTATTTAGAGAACGGTTTGCTTCAGATCACATATAGATGGTGTTTCCTTTCACAGCCTGAACATGCCCCAGCACATCAGACTGAAATAACACCAGCTCAGCCCACTGGAAATATAATATAGGCACTCAGAAGGTCTAATGTGAATTTCTCAAACAGTTTGCTAAATGTGCATTTATTAATATTCAATCTGCTCACCTCTGTCAGACGTCAGAATTTGCTTTTGCAATCACCATTACTTGCTGTCAGTATTTAACTGGCAGTGCCAGCAGTCATGTTCTGTAAGACGATGATTAATCAGTTTATTGACTAGATTTTTTTATTTGGCCAAATAAAAAAAATATATAGCCTGGTGATTTTACCAGGGTTCTTTGCAGTCTGAAAAAGTACAAAACTGTATGCAATTTGCTATTAAAATTTTACAGGTTTTCAAAAATAAACACTACAAACTCCATTGTGTTTTGCTGGGATTATAACTGACAGCCCAACATAATGTTGTGCTAAACAGTAAAGTTAAGGAAAATGACATGTGGTTTTCTAATTTAACTAAATGTTGCATTGTTTTATATTCAGATTTTGCCCATATTTATTTTTAACATAGTTCAACCTGATATAAATTGAATGCAGAGATTCTGTGAACCTAAAGTCTGGACTTCTATATTAGATGACTCTGTAATGCTCATGTGGAAATCTATTACTTGTACTCTATGCAGGTCCAGTCCTTTTCTACCAAGGAAAACTAAGCATTATAATAGAATCCCCTGGGTGAGTCTGTGTAAACACTGCATGACTTTTAATGAAGTTTCCATCTGTACAGTTTCTCTCTATTCTCTCCACATTATGTTCAGGGTCAGCCCATCTCCCTTCACCAATGCGCCGTACTGTAAATCTGTCCGCCACCATAGGGGTATTTTTAGTAAAAATTTCAGGATGCAGCATTGCCCAATAAACAGAAATGGAAATGGAAATCCTCAAATGACTTTTCGAGTCTTTTCCACAATGCTGTGACCTCACAAGTTGCTTAGAACTGCAGACAGAATCTAAAGTCATTTGCAACAGGTGAAATTCCCGATCCTAAAGTTTAAAGGCCAAGCATATCTTGTGTCCAAAGTCTGCTTTTCCTAGCAGCTGCAGATCCAAGCATCTCTGTCTTAACGTTTCTTTGATCCTCTCCAATCAGCAGGAAGCTTACTGTGTCAACAGCTGCAGGTGGAGGCTCCTGAGAAACAAACTTCCCCTGAGGCTTAGCTGGAATTTGGGGCTACACTCCGCCTCAGTGTTTTTCTCCATCTTGTTTCTTTAATGCCACAGCTGTCTGCTTGACATATGCATACCTTCCGTAGCGAAAGGTAAACACAGCTTCACAGTTCAGCAGGGAGAAGAGGAATTTTCTACGTTTTAAATTATGTCTCCCAGTGTGTCATAGATTTATAGAAAGTCAGGGAGGGTTTGCATGTTGGTGACAGGGGGCTGTGTGGATATTTATATATCTACTCTATGAGTCACAGCAGGGGAATCACATTAGCCACGGCTGTACTGTCACCATTGGACTCAACAGGATTCTCGCTCTCCTCGGTTCTCTTCTACCTCACTCTCTCCGGTTCTGTATTTAAAACTTACCAGGTCCCTATTTTTTTAATCTGCGCAGGTCCTGGGAGAAGTCATGAAATATTTTCAGCTCCAGATGTCTCTAAATAAGTGTTACAGCAAGGAGTGTCGGCTAATGGTGTGTCATATCCTGCCAAGACTAGGAAGCCTGTGTAAGCACTTGAGGGGGCTGGGGGCTTGAGGGGGGCCGTTTGGGGTCTGGCTGATGATAGCAGTGGAGCAGTAATAACCCACAAGCACTGAGAAATAGCTTCAGTGATTATGTGGGCTCTGTTGCACTGCTGGTTGCTGATGATGTAGAGAGCACCCAACTACCGGCAGACTGTGAGCAGAGTGCTGGAAAGACTGATATGGATGAGTTTTCATCAAAACCCCAAAGTTCTGAAACTCTGTCCTGTCTGTCAGAGCTGAGTGAGACTGCATCCTCCTCTGACGGATGCTCCCAATGAGTAATGTGGGTGACATACACCAATTAGGCATAACATTATGATCACTGAGAGGTGAAGTAATTATCACATATGATGAGGAGTTTGTGGCCTGCAGTGACCAACATCTATCTTCCAGGAAGTAAGAGTGTGACAGGGGCAGAGTTAAGGTGTTTGGGTGTTAAGGTGTTAGGGTTGTTGGGGTTAGGGTGGCCCATCTGGTGCCATCCTATAAATATGTTCTGTAGGTCAGATTGGTTGTCAGAAGACACAACAGGCCAGTCAGGATGTTCCTGCCCACCAGTCTACTGTTACCTCGGGAGATTTGATTCTCAGGCTTTGTGTCCTTGAGGAAGACATTTCCCTCGCCTGGCCACCAATGTGGTCAGAGGGGCCAGTGACTCCAGTGCCTGGCAGGCTGGGCTCTGCCCAGGGCAGCTCTGACTGCTGTCCAGTAATTTCCCACCATCAGTGTGTGACTGAATGAATTTTAAGTGAATGAGCTGCAACAACTTAAATTTGAAGTTGCTGCAGCTCATTTTATGGTTTTATCCCTTAATATCTTTTAGAAAACGTTCAGTTTATTAACTCAGTTTTTAACATTTAATTTAGGCTACTCAGATTGTGCAATTGTCAAAAGAGAAAATATGTAAAATATGTCATTTAGATGTGAACTTTTAGACTAAACAAGATAGAACTTTTTTAAACTGTAAACGTTGGTTACTCATCAGCTTATTCCTTTACAAAAAGATGTATAGCTTTTTAACATTTTTTGTGCAAAACTTACAACAATTTTGCTTTTTTTATCTTCTCAGAGAAGAAAAGTGCAAAACATTTTCATTCACTGTAAACCCAAGGGCCCTGCAGGCTTCATTCTACTTTTTTTGTGTGCAGGCTATCTGCTTTAAGGCTAAGTTGTCACTTTTAAAATTTCCAATTTATTGGAAACTGTTTCACACTATGAAACAGTACCAGGAGTCCTATTAGCTGGAATGCAAAAAAAAAAATAAATAAATAAATAAAAAAATAAAAAAAAATGGGTTCAGAGCTGAACAATATCCTAATATTGTAATTGTTTCTGCAGCTTCCACCATGCAGATATCAGTCAGTTTTTCCATGTTAGCTTTTGCAAAGGAAAATCAATATTGTTTCTTTCCTTTTGAGTGTCTCCTCTCAACCCCGGGATAACTCCAATACTAATATCCCGGGCTGCTTAGTAGAACACACAAACTGATCCCTGACTGATGATGGCTTTCTGAGCTGCTGGTCACAGAGCTTGTTCTGCTTTATTATCTGCTTGGTTTGGTCCACTGGAAGGCAGCTGATAGTCAGACCCAACTACTCTGCAATTCTCTCTGCCTGACTCAGAAAAGGCAACACAAATGTTTGCTATAATAAGAGTCTACATAAAGGTTGTAATTTGATGCCTGTTTATTTGAAAAAGTGGTATTATCCTCAAAACTAAGCCGGTTTTCAGTAAAAATGGACCATTTTTGTTGCCATCTAGTTGCTCGTTCACAACGCTGCTGATCGCAGTCTCTGACATCGTCACTTTTTGAAACCAGGTCTGGATGGACTGATTCTGGAACGTGGAAGTACTACATACCTCCATGCAGGAAGCAAACACAGCAAAAAAAAAAAAATAAAATAAAATAAAAATAAAAATAGCAGCAGCACAGCATTGTATTGTGTGTGCTACTACCATTCAATTACTTAACCTGTTCAGTTTAACGACCTCTGATATGGAATATATGTGTTACATGAGCACCTAGTTCATCTGAGACTGATTACTGTTTTTCTATGTGAGGTGAAAGCTGGAGGTCAAAAGCATATGCAGGTTTTTGACAACAGGCTAAAATGACAGTGCCATCTAATGGTCTGGCATGACAACTGCAGCAGATTGAATGTGTCTTGGCGGTGCCATCAAATATGAAACTTTTCCCCAATCATCATCTGAAAATACCGTCATTTTTCAGACAGCAGTCTTATGCAGAAATAGCCTAAGTTGGCTATGCTTAACTTCTGTAATCATTCTTTTGAGGAACGGGCTGTTCATTGTCTGCAAAGCCAAGTTTAGTTCCATAAAAAGGCAGGATGGATGCAGAGCCAAAAGCTCTGAGTTCAAAGGGTTGCTGTACTCTCATCTATTCCCAGGGTCCAATCACTTTTGTGTTAGGTCAAATGAAGAATCTACATCACCCTTTATGCATGAGTGTGTGTATGTGTGCAAGGTGTCTGCACTGTGTATCTCTTGGTTTCTCTATGAAGCATGGAGTACTTGTCCAATGAATAAACCCAGACTTTCTCCAAATAATTGCTGGAAGGATATAACAGGTTCCCCAGTAACTCCAGGAGAACATTGGGGAACGAAAATGATAGAGATTTTTGGTATTATCATTTTGTTATTACTTTAGTTCATATTCAGTCTAATGTTAATCTTCCTTATGTGTGTATAAACTGACCTGGAGGTTACGACTGTCTGTTTATCTTGATGTGAGACAGTTAACTCTGTGTTTCCCAGATCTTAATTCTTATCAACCAGAATACCTCCTAACTGCCTGTGAGCAATCGTATTTTGTCTCTTGTTTATCCTCCCTCTTTGTTGACAGTTTGACCTAGAGCTGAACTGGGCTCAGACCGTAGATCAGATATCACACCTGGCTGGTTTGTTTAGGTTAAATGTTTTACGACCTCTGTTGTTTTTTTCTGGCTGTTCTGCTTTGACAATAAAACAGGGGCTCACGCGGAAGGAGATCAGAATTCTCTGTGAACGGCCTGGAGAGGTCATGGCGAAGAGTTCTCCTTTTGCAAAAGCTTTGTCTATAAAATTCATATACGTTGTCTGTGGTCTTGTTATATAGGTTCGAGAAAAAGTACCTATCAGAAATAAAAAAAGAGATTGAATGGATTAATGAATGACCAATTGGAAGTTTTTGTTTTCAATCTTAATATCTGCTACAACTGTCAATATCGGTACTAATTAAGTAAAAGCAAAAAGTCAAATTTTAAATTGATACATCGCCAATATGAGGTTGCCACATTTATGTTTAACCCAAATATCAGCTGGGGATATTCACTCAGTAAGTGGATCTCATATTTACCTGGGACTCGGTACACCAGTGGTTCCCAAAGTGTGGGGCGCCCCCTGGGGGGGGAGAGAAGTGCCATTTCAGGTAAACTACAAGAATCCCCACAAAATCGAAATACTGACCTGCTTAAAAATGACTGAGAAGTGATGTAGGCTTACATGTCTGTGGTTGTTGATCTTACCAGAGAAGATCAACAACACAGAGGCTAAAACACCATTTAGCCTCTGTGCAAAATGGTGTTTTAGCCCCATTTTGCACAGAGGCTTTTTTTATGTATTGATGACAGCAAAGTTGAATATTGTTACAAATAAACAAAATAAATATGTTTGAAATAACACTGACAGCAAAGAAAACTCTTCTACAGTATAGAACTAAAAAAAAAAAAAAAAAAACAGTTACACAAAAGTGTTTCACTGTAAAGATGGTTTGTAGTTTGTTTTGTTGGAACCCGAAGTGTGAAATAAACTTCAGTGGAGTTTGAAAACAAAATATGTGTCTAGGTTTATGTCTGCTTGAACAATGTGTGTGCCCAGTTGATTTTTTTTTTTCTTTTTTGGGGGGGTGGGGTTGTTGTAATCCATAGGGGGACCAGAAGAAAATCTTTGGAAACCACTGCTGTAGACAGAAGTCTCTAAAAGTTGTTGGATAAATATGAATATTTTCATGTACAGGAAATATTTTATTTTAGGGTATCAACAGATTACTTGTTTATGAGAACAATGGTGATCCCCCATCTTAAGCCAAGTTCATGCTGTGCAATTATTCACGGTGTTTGACTAAGTTACTGTCGGGAAGGAATTGTGAGAAACTCTCTTGTTCTAAGCTTTGTCTGGTGGTCTGTGGCCATTCAGTGTGAGACAGTGAACTCACACAGACTGAGGCTTGGTCCCATGATTCATGGCTACTTACCAAACCATCCTGCAAGCGAACGAGAATGAGGATGTTTGTAAAAATGATAGACTGTTAAACTGAGCGATGTTCTCTTAGCTTCTTCTTGAAAATGGAAACAAATTAAAGAACGCATACCAAGAGGCAAAGAAGGGAGCTCAAATCTGTGGAGATGGGGGAAGAGCAAGTGAGGGTGTCCAGTTTTACATTTTTAGTGAACGTCAGCCAGAATCTTCATTTGTTTGTGAACACTGTGGACAGAACACTGAGGAAAACCCATGTGTCTCCAAACCTGCTAGTCTTTCTAGAAAACTCAGATGACATCTACTGCAGCAGTTTGTTCTATTGTGAAAAGCATTTGCCAATATCTTATTCTAAAGCAGTTTTTTATCCAGCAGCAGCAACCCGATCTCTCAATTCTCATTTTAGATTATAAATTTTTATTTTAACAGGAGGTTACAGGAATTGAATACACTGCAGGCTTCAACAGACATCTTGTAACCAAGATGTCGTGTCTCAGTTGCACGGTTGTCAAGAAACGTAATTAACCCTATGTTGTAAACTGGTTTAAACTGGTTTGTGAGCTAGATAAGGACTAACTGTGCTACTTAGTGGTCAGTAAGTTTCTGTAGGTCACTATACCCTGATAATGTCTAACCTTTTTTTCAAATCATTACTTCTCCCCAGAATGTTCTAACTTCTGGGATTCATGAACTGGACCTTAGAGCTTCTCTAGACCAGATCAGTGTCAAGATTTTATTTATTTATTTATTTTGAACAGACCAAAATGAAAGCAAGAAAGAAGGAAAAAATATCTGTTATCTGCTTAAAAAGGAGCAGGTAGAAGATACAAGATCTTAAGATTTCCTGCCCCTTTCATACTCATCATCTTATAAACAAAACAAGTTCTGAAGGAAGTGTCAGTTCATTTTCCCTGCTATGATAACAACAGTGCCTGAAGAGCAGAGTCAGTCAGATAATCTCTCAGGATAATCTCTTCTATTAATTAGATCTTTCAAGGACTCTTAGGGAATAAATAAATATGTAGAAAAACTTTTGGACAGGGTATATTTTTCCTTCTCTGGTTCTCTGGTAAGATCAACAACCACAGACATGTAAGCTACCTCACTTCTCAGTCATTTTTAAGCAGGTCAGTATTTAGATTTTGTGGGGATTCTTGTGGTTTAAATTAGTTAGGCAATGAGCAGAGAGAGGAGAGGGAAGACCTGCTCAAAGATTCCCAGGGCAGGAATTGAACTCCAGACAGGACAATCAACAGTGTCAATGTTTAGGGAAACCACACAACTACTCTGCCACAACTATTTGCTCTTTTACACATCACTCAGTACATATGGGTGGTTTACAGACTCCAAATTAACAAAGGACTCTGTCTCAACACTCTTTTTTTTTTTTTTAAATGTCACTTTACTGTGTTTTCTGACAAAGACCCAGTGATCAGGAACAACACAGGCAAAAATGACTCAAAAGTTTTGAAGTTGTCTTTAGGCTGCCTAATGTCTTGCCTACAGATAACTGTTTAGGATTTAATGCCTACTCCTAGAAAACAAATCATTGCCATTTTTACTTGATGCATTACTTGATGCTACTTCATGTTAACACATCAAGACAACAGCCTGTCAGGTTCTGGGTTTTTCTTTAAGAAAGGTCTCTCCCCTTCAGCTTCCCGTTGGGGAGTGGCCTGGAGTGGAGCTGCACGCCTGAAGCTAGTTGGATCATCAGTCGAGAGGATTTAAGGAGCCTTCGGACCTCTCCTCTCCGCCGGATGATTATCCCTCCACGGTAGTCTCTAGCTCGTTAAAGCCTTCTTCTGAAACGCTAGTTTTTTGTGATTCTCTCGAAAAGATTTCTGTCTGTAGTCAACCCCCCTCACTAGCCCTCTGTTCATTCACTTTCAGGATCTGGCCAACTTCCACTGGTGAATCTGCCTGCAGCTTTCAGAGCCTCACCTGCCTGCCCGCTCCAGTCCACTGCCCGATCGCATCCTCCCCCGTCGGAAGCCTTCCAAGAAGACGTAAGCTGAAACTCGGTTCCCCATCGCACTTTACCCTCCTCTGGCCAGACCATTAACCTGTTCTCTCCGCTTCCAGGCGTGACTCGGACCTATACCCTCGGATCTCCTGCAGAACCTTTAGATTGTTTATTTTTTTAAAAAGAAATAAAAACAGTAACTCACCAGCTGTTTCCGGGTCTGATTCTGCATGTGGGTCAGAAGTCTACCCTCAGTTATGACACAGCCCATAGTAAGAATCTATTGGCTGCTGTATTTTTACCTTCGGGTGCAACACTAGGTCAGCAGACAAAGTTCATGCATAATTAAATACAGGTAAATCTGGCCCTTGCCTCTCTATAGCACAGAAAACATTCAGTGTAACAGCAAGATCACATACACAATCATAAATATTCACCACTGATTAAAAGATTAGAAAATTAATCTCTCAAGTCCTCCAAGCACTAATCCTAAACCCAGAGGAGTAAACAAACTCCTGCTCAGCCCTGATCAATAAATTCCCCAGTGACAAAGAGAAGGGAGCTAACAAGGACTGACAAAACACTCTGATTGCTTATGCTCATTAAGTGTTCTGTGCATAATTATATTGGTGAATTCTGAAGGATCTTCTAAAACTGGCACTTATATCTTCGAGGCACAGTAAGAAAAACATGAAGCTCCAACCTACAACATGAACATTTCACAACTGGAAACATGGGTGAACCGATATCTGGGATTCTTGACGATCTGCATGTTGCTCTGTACCTGATGAGGGCACTGTATGGTCCTTGAATGCTAGTGTCATGTGATTGTGTGTGTATCGTTTGAACCTGTGTGTGTCTTAGCTTCGTGTGTTTGGTCTGTCAGAGGACTGTCTGTGTTGAGTCATAGGTCATTAAGATGCTTGGCTGGCTTTGATGCTGACGGCCTCATAAATGGATGAGAAACGCCTGTCCTTCACTGTGACTGCTCAGTATCTTGTAATGCATAACATGATGTGACACACACTCTCCCTTTTAAAAACACACACATGCGCACATCTGACGGACAGGAGAAAAACACTACTCACTCTCACCAGTGACAACTGCTGAAGTAACTGTTTACTTCTCATGTGAACCTACTTAATGTGCCACTTTCAGTCTTTGATGAATGTTAGATTAAGAGCCAAGGAGAAGAAAGAAGAACCAGAGAGTCAGACATGGTGAAGGTGAATCTGGTCAATAAAACTGTTGTTCTGGACATTCAGACGAGTGATGCTACTTCATGTTAACCCATCAAGACAGGTGGAGGCGTTGGTCACACAGAATGGTGTACTGGATAATCCAGGGTTTACTGATGACCAGAGCAGGAGACAACCTAACAGGAGAGAATGGATTAGTGAATGAATGGGTGAATGAATGTATATACTTTATTAATTCCTGAGGGAAATTCACATTTCAGTACAATCTGTGCAAAAACTCTTTGGACATGACATATGTGGTAGACAGGTGCCTGACACTACAGCCTTGGGGGGTGTCACCCCTTTGTTAGATGACAATAATAACATAAGGTTAGATGAGAGGAAAAAAAAAAATCATATCTCACTTTGTATCCTGTTAGATACAGTGAGGGTTACAAAAAACCTCTACACATAAAGCAACATATAGACAGTGTAAGAATGGGGTGGAGGGAGCAGTGAAGGCAGTGAGCCGGTGTGTTTATAGCTATGCAGTGTGTATCTATGCAAGTCTGTGAACACTGTCCAGAGCAGCGGGAGCAGAGCGTCTTGTTTTCATATCATCTGGGAGAATTTGAGAAAGCCACCATTCCAAAGCCGACACAGGGGAGCCAGTTTCAGATCACAGCAATTGTTTTGGGTCAGAACGCCATTAATTTTCTATCTGCATCAGAGTCTCACTGGTAGGTCTCAATGGTGAATTTCAAATAGCCAAATATGTGGTCAGTCCAGCCGAACCGAGCCGAGCAAGTAACTTCTCCAAGGTCATTTCCAGAGAGTTCCAGGAGCCACAGCTGGCCGGCTACTGTCAGGAAGAATCGTGTCCGGTTTGTGGTTCTAGTGGTTCTGGTTAGCATATTAACCTGAGCGTTCACTTCTCGGCACATTCCCTCCTACAAGCCAAGCAGCCTTTCAACGGCCTGAACAGCTGCCAACGTGTTACAAATTTCACCGTATGCCAGGTAACCGCCAACTCCAAAAAGCAGAAATGATCAAAAATCCAACATTCTCCACTGACCTTATGGACAGACACACTGTCACACCAATGACCAGATCAATAATTTGCAATTTGCAAAATATTGAAAGAGAGGCTCAAAGAAGAATAGCCAGACTAGACACAAGAGCAAAAAAGCAGGGGAAGAAAGACGGGCAAGAGAGAAGGAAAAAAGTGTTCTCCTTCAATGAGAGCAAGAAGAAGGAAAATAAATAAAATAAATAAATGAAGCAGTTTAGAATGGCATGGCTGCAATGAAGTCTACACTCACTGACTGCATTTGTAGGTTTATCTTTCCAGTTACTATCAAACGACATATATAAACACATTTATAGATAGACAGATAAAGAACATACGTGTTTATTTATTTATTTATTCATTTATTGGGTTTTGCATTTATATATTGATTAAAAAAGATAACTGTATGCTTTTTTGTATGAATTGAACATGACTCTGAGGAGCTGACCAGCATGTTTCATTCATTCCCCCTGACAGTTTGATGTTGCTCTATCAACAGGCCAATCCTCACAAAGCTTAAAGAAACACTGAGTGGTTTTTCACCAACACAGTTCCTGCTACTTGCTCTTTCTGCTCTTTAATATGTGTGACACAACTTTCTGAATGAAAGTTTTATCATCACAGTTGACGCCAACAGCCAGAGCTGCAGTCTGCAGGAGGACCAGGAGACCCAGGTGGGTCAACTTTTTCTCGGCAGAGTGTCGAGCAGACTGTCTGAACCAGTCTTCATCAATGATTGCAGCTGATGAGTTTGTGCTGCATTCCAAGTGCTGATCTCCAGTCACTGTTTGGTACTTGGTATGCCATGTGACATGTGCTCCATGATGACAGAGTTGCAGTTAACATCCTAATATGATGCAGAGGGTGGGCAACCCAGTTTTCTTGGGTTGACTTCTGAATGAAAATCTCCATGTTTTTCTCCACTGCAACCCAGTTAAATACATTTTACACAAACAAACATGGATAGAGTCTGAAATGTCTGAGAGCCAGCCCCATATGAGAAACAGAGGCCATGAAAGGACAGAGAGTAAGAAGAAAAAGTCTAGTGAGGTGTGAACTGTTGGTGTGTAGATACTGAGAAAAAGTTGACTGTTGCCTTGACAGGCAAATGAGAGAAAAAAGAGGCAGAAGTTGAAGAAGAGCAATGAAAATGACTACAGAGAGAAGAGAAAGAGATGCTTGACTGCTTGCGTCTTTGTGCCTAGCCCCGTAGCCCTCGGGCAGACGGGATGATGGGCACATGAATCAGAAGCTGTCTGACTGAAAAATGATTTAAAAAAAAGAAAGAAAGCAAAATGGCCCCCTGATTGTCTCTCACAAGGCCTGCACTCTGCGATGAATGAGAGGAAGAGCAGCAAAGGCCTCAGAGAGAGGAGGAGAAAGATAGAGTCAACCCAAATGACAAAACAGAGGAGATCAAAAAGCATCTTTGTGACTGGGCAGGGAGGTGACAAGAAGAAAGAAAAGGGGATGAGGGGAAATGGAAAGAGAAGAGATGAACAAAAACACTACCAAGGGATCTGAGTAACAAGAGGAGGTATATAGAGAAATGAAGAGGAATTACAACAGAGCTGATGGTGTCTTTGGACAGACAGAATCTCTTCAACATGACTTAGAAAAATAAGAATTGATGGGAAGGAGAAGAAGGAAAAAGAAAGCAGGAGAAATGAACAAAAGGAAGGAGAATTGGAAAGATTACTGCAGTAGTTTTTTATTCATTTATTCAAAACGTAACTTATTTTTCTTTTCCCCAAAGGTTTTGTAGAAATTATTCATGTTTTATATTTCACTTTCACTCAAACTTGTGTTTTTTAACAGAGCAAAGTTCTGCCCAGAACTTAACAGTCTGCTGATTGAAAAGTTTTCTGATTTGAGTTCAATCCCCAAACATTAAAATCCATATTCACCATGAGTCTTTAGTGAGTCAGAGATGGAAGAGCATCAGATCTGATTCAGGCTCCCACACCACCTCAGTCATTACATATGCAGTCAGGTAGAAATGATGTGTCGTTAGTGGCATCACTTCCCTGATTCAGTCTGCAGTCTCAAGAGCTATTCCTGCTCTCAATCCTGATAAATGTAAATTGTTGAAATGGAAAACAAGCACAAAGTTTGCAATCTAATGATAAGAAAATTGTTCTAAAAAAAAAAAACATTTGTGGTACTATCGGTGACATTCTGCTGTGGAGAAGACTGAAAAACTGCTGAAAACTGCATTTGTTATATTATTTTTTTTATGTAGTCCAAGTTATTAAAAAATGTTGTTACACATGATCAGTATAGGGTGTCAGAGGGTGTAAAACAACATACAAAACAAAAAAGGTGAGGCCAAACTCAGGGTCAAGGAAGCCAAGGTTAATCTGCTAAACTCTGGTTAGTGTGTTAAGATGGTCAGACCTACAGGTCACCTATATAACAACATCATCCAAGTACACATTACTTGGGTGACATTCCAAGAGCTGTGTTGGAATGTCACCCAACACAGCATTCCACATTCCAAAGACCGTTTCAGTGTACAGCAAGAAATGACCTGGGATCACAAAAGCTGAAATCTCTAAGGCTCTGAAGATGAAGGGGTCCTGCTGGTAGCCTGTCAGTAGGTATACATTTGTTTAATATAAAGCTTGTCCAATGTTGTCAATGCAGTCTTCCATACCTGGTAATAGAAATAAGTCTGGTATTGCAATTGTACTTACCTTGCAAAAATAAATGCAAAACCAAAGGGAACCATCAGACTTTGGAGTTTAGAGACAAGGGGAACTCCAGAAACTTTTACTTGGTCTGACCAGATTATGTTCAAGAAGGTATTCTACCTTTTCTTCATTAGTTTTCTTTTTAGTGGAGGGTAATATTACTGGTGTTGATAAT
>NW_015117047.1:22471-23756 GCF_001443285.1 Poecilia latipinna | reverse complement strand
ATAATCAGATCCCCAATTCCACCTAGATGTAGTGCAACTGTAAGAAAACGCTATGTGAAGGTTTTGTTTACATGGATAGACGCTACTTAGCCACGCTAAGCCCTTACCTTCCTGTCAGCAAATGAATAAACGGACAGATCGGTCCAAATATTGAAGGTGCCGCAAAGGAGGCTAAGCAGATAAACCAATTAGTATTACTAGCAATTATTAAAGCCAACAAACAATAAAACAGCCACGCTTACCCAGAACAGTGCAAACAAAGGAAGCAGATTTGGTTGACGTCACGACGCAAGCAGCCTCATGACAGGTGAAGGCTTGCTTATATGCAGCAGCTGAAATTGGCCTTAAAGTGGCAGCGCACCATTTATGCTGCTACAGTCTACCCCCCCAACTTGCGTCGACGCCCCGACGACGACCCCTAAAAATACTAGCACCAAGGTCTAAATACTGCAGAAACGGCATTGCAATTTGAATCATGAGAGTTTGCAGCCCCATGCGCTAGTGCCATTGGTCTTGGGAGATGGTGGACATTGGAGTGCTGACCTGCTGTTGAACGTGTAGTTCTCCTCATCACCCTCGGAGGGCCCTGATCATTACTTGAGCTGGCAACACTAGGAGTTTGAGATGCAGATGTTGAAGGAGCTTCATGATGGGATGCCCCAGAGGACAAAGGAACAGTGTCATTTCTGACCATTTGTGGGTCGGCGGGCAAAGAAGGTGCTGCCTGGTGGACATTTACCTTCAAAAACAAATCAGGATCATATTCATCCTCAGAGGATGAATCATTCAACAGTGGTTCCCCACGAGGTGATGCTGGGACATCACTACAAACAACTGGCTTCAATAGAGACCGATGGACTCTTTTCGTTTTGTTCAATTCATCTGCAGGAGCAACAGTGTAAACTGCTCCAGTGTCACCCAGTACTTTCAGGACCTTATACACCTTGGAGCGCCACAGATCTTGAATTTTGTGTCTTCCCTGGTGACTGGTGTTTCGAAGTAGGACAAGTTGGCCTTCATGCAGAGGAGAGTCTTGAACATGCTGGTCATTATTTCTCTTTCTCCTATCTGCAGCAGTCTTCAGCTTCTCCCTTGCTTCCTCAAAAGCCAGTTTCAAGCGCATCTGGTGCTCTGCAACCCACTTGTTAACACTGCCAGCACTTGGTTCCAATACATGGCCGAGAAGAAAATCTAAAGGAAGCCTAGGTTGTTGGCCAAACATCAGAAAGAAGGGACTTTCTCCAGTGCTCTGATGTGGTGTGGTGTTATAACAAAAGACAACTTG
>NW_015117047.1:15279-16293 GCF_001443285.1 Poecilia latipinna | reverse complement strand
AACACCTGGTGTGGGAGGCACTTTGCCAGGGGGATCTTTTACAATTAAGACCCCGCAGTTTGGGATATCTTTGCCGCAAAGTTCAACACTAAGCTCTATGTAGCCAAGGTAGGGGATATTTAACCCATTTGCTGCCTTAAGCTGCAACCAGTGACAAGGGCGTAAACCATCAGGGCCCCCAGACCTAAAATGATCCTTAAAGAAACTTTCTGTAAGGGTTGACACCATAGAACTAGTGTCAATTAGACAGGGCACCCAAACACCTCCCAAACACACATCTAAATGAGGACACGATGCAACAAGCTCTGGTGTTTCCCTACCATTACATGGTGCTGCAACTGAGCCAATAGTGACCCCACCCGAACTGCGGCTCAACAATTCAGTGGGAACTAGTTTTCCGAGACCGCAGAGTTATGAGGCAAGGAACTAAAGGGCTGTTGGGAGCCTTGAGAGTGAAAACGTGAAGGGACACGTACACCTTCACATTCCCTAGCATAATGACCTGGCTGTGTTGGCACCGTCTACAGACTATAGAGACATTACGAGGGGGACGATTCTGTTGATGAGTTTGACTAAGAGAGGCAACGCTCTGAGTAAGTTGATTTAACTGCTCTTGTTGACGTGCCAACATATCACGCAGTGCCCTTAATTCTGACCCCTGATCCCTTGGATTAATCTGAGCAGTGCCTTGGACAGCATACTGAAATCCAAGTGATGGAACTGAAAGACTCCGGGCCCTACTACCACCAGATGAGCCCTCTCGTTCCCACCTAATAGCTTCAGCCCTGACATCAAGTAAGGTAGCTGCAGGTTTCTCCCGTACAAACTGTTTGTACGGAAATCTTCATTTGGAAATCTGCAATCTGAAAGTGTCAGTGAAATACTTTAAACCACTCAGTCCTCAGGTCTGTCTAACCGACATGTTTCAGGTGTTTCCTTCTGTCACACACCTGGCCTCAATAAATGTCTGAGTAATGGATGAGCTAATGCTATCGTTTGTATCAGGTGTTCTGG
>NW_015117047.1:13518-14943 GCF_001443285.1 Poecilia latipinna | reverse complement strand
ACTACCACCGGATGAGCCCTCTCGTTCCCACCTAATAGCTTCAGCCCTGACATCAAGTTTCTCCCGTACAAACTGTTTGTACGGAAATCTTCATTTGGAAATCTGCAATCTGAAAGTGTCAGTGAAATACTTTAAACCACTCAGTCCTCAGGTCTGTCTAACCGACATGTTTCAGGTGTTTCCTTCTGTCACACACCTGGCCTCAATAAATGTCTGAGTAATGGATGAGCTAATGCTATCGTTTGTATCAGGTGTTCTGGAACAGACCCTTTAAAATGTGCAGGGCAGTGTTCATGTCCTGTATAACAGTATAAGATAGACAAATGTTTTCATCTCATTGTGCTATTTTCACTCTATATCTCAAGTTAATCACTTTTCTGGATGTTCTGCGTTTCAGTTAAATTGAAGTTAGGTTTTTATCAGGGGCACAACACCGTGTAAGCTACGACACGTGTGTGTGTTGGGTTTAAGAAAAGAGACTGCTCTGTTTGAGCACCAGCATTTATTTTTCCTCTCATGTTTGGGTGAACTCTTTCTCTGTGGATGTCAGCCATCTCTCTGCTTCTTCCTGAAGGAGATCCATCAGGAGTTCTGGTGCTGCTCACCGTTCTCCATGTCAGCCACAGGCCTTCTCTCAGCGAGAATCTCAACAGTCATTCTTTTTCTTGACCCTTGAAAAAACATAACGGAATACCTTCTGGGTGTTCTTCCTGATTCGTTTTGTTAATTAAAACAGTGTCTCATATCAAAATAAGATTGATTTATTTTGAACACCCAAATACAGACTGAGCAAAGCACAATATTTTATTAAACAATTTCCTTAAAACATTTATTTTTGTAAAAACGAGGCTTCAGGCCTACTACTCGGTCCCCGGAACAAAAGGGAACACATAAGGTAAGGACGGACAAATTCAATTATTCCAAAAGAAATAAACAAAGCATGCAATGCAAAAGAAATTAGTAAATCAAACAAACAAAAAGAAAACAAATTAGTAACTTCAATAACACACAACATATACAAACTGTAAAAGGAAACACTTCAAAGAATGGAAGAAATCGTTGCCATCATCCAGTTCCAAATGCCCTTCGATGGGGTCAGAGGAGTAATGCCCCGCCCACACAGCCTGCCCAACCAGCAACAGGTTTAGTTGAGAGCGGCTCAAACAAACAATGGCAAGACAAGACAACAGAGCGTCCAAAGCGCTGCAGCTCCAAACACAATCAGGTGCCCAGGGGTGGAAACACAGCCTAACCCGGGAGGAAGCGGGTCAGCAGGTGAGGACCAGATGGAAGCCGCACGCCACAGCAACCTCCAGCTGCAGCCGGCAACGCCAGCAGAGCAACAGATCGCAGACGAGCCGATCAAACACACAAGCCAACATGTAGCCGTCGACTGTAGCAACAGTGGGAGAAACAAAGACACAC
>NW_015117047.1:6419-8144 GCF_001443285.1 Poecilia latipinna | reverse complement strand
ACACACCTTGCAGCGGCTGGCCCAACTATAAAGGCACCTGCCCCGCCCACCAATCAAAGGTGCGCTTCTAACTGCACAGAGTGGTGTAGGGTGGAATACCATCCCTCCACATTACCTATTGTGAGCATGAGTCATTTTTAAAACCGTTCCTTTTAATGTGTAACACCAGCACTGTTTTATTTCAAACAGAAGCCAGTGAGGAATTTGGTGCTGAGCTTTAAATCAGTTGGAGGTTGCACAAAGCTGCAGGATCCAACATGTTTGAAATTCTAACATTTGCTTTTGATATTTTTGTCCTGAGACAAAAATACATCTTTGAACCACATCTGAATTTTTTGAAAATGTCCTAATACAGGCCATTTTAATGTTTTTCCTATGCACCTGTGTTTGATTTTTATTTATGCTGGGGCTTCTTAAGAATAATTTTAGTTTTAATTCTTGTTCACTTTGGCATGCAACCTAAATGACCTTCATATTTGTGGCACTGAGGAATACCACTGAACCATACTACTTCACTCTAACCACAATGTGAATTCAATCTGGAAAGACTCAGACAAAGAAAAAGGAACAATTAAAAGATTTAATGACAGCAATGAATAACAGTTCTTTGGCGCTCGGGCCCCGGCAGCTGAGCTGAGATTTGATGTGAACTCGATGAACATCCCGATAACCGATTAGGGATGCTCTCCCCCGGGGCCCGACACTGTTGGTGCAGGTCTGGAAAGGGTGCTATCCTAGAGAGCTGAAGGATGTGGGTGGAGAAGGGGAGGTGGTGGGTTGAACGCAGCTGGGAAGCGGCCGACGGCTTGGGTGTGGATCCTTTTATGCTGAGCTTGATTGATGATTGGACACGCCAGGTGAGGTCCAGCGCTGAGGATGGAGATGAGCATGACGCCGATGGACGAACGGAGGGGATGGAGTCTTCCAGGTTGAATTTTCGCTATTAGCTCCATTTGTCAAAACTCCGATTCGCTTTGTCTGTAAAAACTGGTGGCAATTATATGCGAGCATTCAAATCTGCTACATAACATCTTCAACTTGATGCAAAAAAAATCATCATATGACCACAATTAGAAGTACAGCTTTACAGTAATAAACCAAAAATACATTGCATCATATGCATTTTTATGCAGATGATGCCAGAATTTACTGTTATTCCAATTATCTTGTCCAAACTTTCAAATCTCTCTAATCTGCTTTTAATCAGATTCAGTCAAACCTTAGTTTTAATCGGTCTTAAATGCAAAAAATACAAACAATAAAACAAGCTCCTTTCCAGGAGGTAGATTATTACCCAAGTTGAGATAACAACTGCTAACAGGGCAGAGATTGAGATGGTGAATTGTTATACCTGGACATGATCTAGATGAAAAACTTTCTTTAAAGGAGAACAATGAAAATCTTGTACCTAAACTAAAAGGTTAATTGAGTTTCTTTTACAGAAACTAGATCTGTTTTACTTAATATGTCCCAGATTACTTTATCACTACAAAATCAATTACATTAACATTTTAGTGTATTAAAATCTATGTAATTAATCCAAATGAATTCATTAAAGTCCTGGCCCCAATTTTAAGGGATTTTATACATGTTTACAGAAGCTGCCAATATATTTGCATACTTCTGTAATTCAGGGCCATATGAAAATGATCTTGACATCTCTAATTGCAAAATGGAAATATTTGCAACTGAATGTCCTATTAATGAAAGTAAATGTTTTATTTC